>NW_026294391.1:73124211-73316711 GCF_007827085.1 Peromyscus californicus insignis | reverse complement strand
AAAAATGTGATAATTTTCCAAAGAATAGACAGCAAAGACTCTTGAGAAATGCTTCTTTATAATATTCCCTGAGTTAAACATGATAGCACTTATTTAACAATAGTCAAACAAGGATAATAACCATTTATATTATATGATTAATGAACATAAAATTAAACAGAATATATACTATACATATAAATAAATTTACATATAAAGACAACTATATGTTTTGAAAATAAGGAACATTCATGACAGTTACAAATTTTTTTTCTATAACTAGTCAAATGGCCACAGTTAGTGTTTATACCTGTATTCTCCTACTGCCCATATAATATTACTTCAATGATGAGTAAGAACCTCATTGTATCTTGGATCTTTATCTGGAGGGGTGATCTAAGCCTTCTTTAGGGTTTCTAGAACATATATCAAACTACCTATTTCATAATTGAAGTGTTTTTCAGCTGAAATCACTTTTGGTGGCCATTAATGGGACACAAATATTTTCACACCCTTTGGGCATTTCTCCAAAGTACCTTTATCACCAACTTTACAAACTATTCAATGACTTTAGCCTATGTGTTAGTGTATAATTACACATGTGACCATTTTTTTCCTTGCTAGAATAATGTATGGACATGTACTTTATCCAAAGTTTTGCCTACTGTGAATATTTCCCTTTACAATTCTCCTTCAAGGATGTCCCAGAAATGGGTTTAAATTCATCAGCCACTTGCAGGTGGTGTCTTCATGGCATGTAGAACTATCTAGAAACAAAATAAGTTTTCTCTTGCTCAATCATTAGGATGTGCCCTAGGGAGAGAAGACAATGAATCTTGAAGTAGGAAGTTTGGGCATTTGAGCTACTAGTCCTGTACTTTATTATGCATTCAGATCATCCTCAGGCTTGATCATGTATTTCCCATTTTCTCTTAGTAATGTATTTGTGCTGTGCAGTCCAATGTTACGAGTTGTTCAGTCTGATAGCACTCAGCTCATAAAGAGAATCTCAAATAATCGCATAGTAACTTGGTAGCTCATTGTCAAGTGTATAGTGCACTAAGGCTAAACAGAAGGCCAAGAGCTGTCTCCAAGTGGGAAAGTAGGTATGCACAGAAGATTGTTGCAATTTTGTTCTAATTCTGGAAGCTTATACTATGATTCTCCTGTGGCAGCCTCTCAAAGTCAGCAAAGAGCATTCTTATCTTCCAGTGACTATCAAGTGCCATAAAATTTGACGGATTATATAATCCAAGTAGTACAGAAGTCTTCATGGAAGCCTGGATAAGTTACAAAACTTCTTCTTATTCTAGGCCATAGTTAAAAACAGTAGCTTTTCAAGTCACTGAGTATATGGACTAGAGTAATATATCAAAGTAAAGAATGCACTGCCTCCTAAATCCAAACAAGCACACTAAGTTTTGTACTTCTTTCTTCATCGCAGGGAAGGCCAAGTACATTGTGATAGTTAAAATGAAAATGGCCCCATAGCTTCATAGAGACTGGCACTATGGGAAGGTGCAGCTTTGTTGGAGTAGGTGTGGCATTATTAGAGGAAGTAGGTCACTGGGGGTGGGCTTTGTAGTCTCAGATGTTCAAGCCACATCCAGTGTGGCATTCTCTTCCTGATGCCTGCTGACCCTGATGTCTCAACTCCTTTTCTAGTACCATATCTGAATTTTAGCTCCCATTTAAAATTTTGGTGTGCTTGATCACACCTGAATCTAGTGTTTCAAGGTCTAGAACAGTGTCAAGGACACACTACAATATATTTTGCTGCTGGCATTGATACTGGAAAAAAATAGGAGTCTTTTCAATTAGGGCACAGATCTTTTGCTGGTCTCAGGGAAAGCTCTAGAGCAAGACATTTGAGCATTCATCTATGGAGAGCTATTATTCCAAAGGTTTGGGGATGGATGCTAGAGACAGTCTCTTGCCCAAGTAAACTAATGTTAATGTGGGTTACACATATGTGTTGTGGAACTAAACAGTCTCAAGGAAGTGCTTTTTTTCTTCATTCACACCACACCAAAGTTGGGTTTGTTGTACATTAAAACTTTGTATAACCACTGAATATGATTCTAACTGATACTAGATGTGTCCTAAAGGCTCCATTCAGTCATGTTTATAGGAAATCTATTTTCTATCCAGATCTCTGACTCACTGTACTAGGACTGATAGGGGGCTCCAAGATGAAATTGTTAATGATACCATGTCTGCAATGGATGACTCTTGTTTTATCTTGGCTCTGAAGCCTGATATTAGAGCAACAGTGATGTAGGTATTCTTACAGCCACCTAAACTTAAACTAAGTCTTCTGGAAAATATAGAGTATGCATAATAAAAATGTACAGGTCTCCAAATAATAAGAAATTTACAAGAAAATAGGAAAATTATATTCATTGTGGCAACTAGCTGTATTTTCATTTATCAACTGTTTGGACAAGTTGATGACCTACTTAAATTATTCAAACATAAGAACTATTTCAAAATGGGTAAAGCAGAGGATATAAAGTATCTTGTTTTGCTTTGAGCAGAAACTAAAATAACTGTTACATGTGATGTTCACATATTTATTATTTATTAGAATGCTTAAGAATAGTGTACATAAGATTGGTATTTTTACTAGGGAAAAATAAGAATCAGATACTCATAGATACAATTAAGCATTGATATAAAGAAAACTTGTGCTTTTCATTTTTGTTTTGAAAAAGCATTATAAACATCTGAAATATGCATATGTTTGATTAATATCATTGCAATTTAAATGTTTAGATTGCCACTGAGTAAAAAACTTTAGTTTGATGACATAAACAAGATTGGAAATTGATAATACCAATAGACATGCTAACATGGGAGAGGGTTAATTTCATTGGGTCCAACCCTTGACAAAGAACTATAAGCAAGTACTGATTGCTGGAAGAAGGAGAAATAGCCTCTCCCATGGATGAGCTTCCTCATTGGTATAACAACACTGAGTTATCAGTCCTAAAATAAAATACATGCAAACAAAATAAATGGACTCAGTAGGTTTCACACACACAAACACACACACACACACACACACACACACACACACACACACACACACACACACACACACAAACATACCTATTTGTATGTAAAAAAATTGATAAGAGAAAATAGCCTATCAGCTTAAGACTGGAGGAGACATGTTGGGATTCAAGGGAAGTTAATTGGTAGGGGACGGCAGAAGAAAAGGGAAACCAAGGGAGTAAGTGATATAGTTCTATTTCAGTTTAAAACATAAAAAAATCAGTGTTGCCAATACATGCAAAAATACCCACTATATGTGTGTGTAGGTATATGTATATATGTATATATGAAAGAGACACTTTTTTATACTTTGTGACTACCTGGAAACAATTTCTTTCATTCTCATACTTCTATGACAGCAAAGAAACTTAGTCTATCAGTGAATAACTAGGTAAAAAAAAAATGAATAACTTAGTGGCAATCTGAATAATGAAGCATGTTCAATGTAAGTAACAGAAATGTGGAATATAGAAAGGCTTTAGAGTTACTTGCTAGTAATTGGGTATTTACACAATTTTATTCATGTTTCCAAATTTCATAAATGCTAATCATTCAAACTTTAAAACGTTCAGTGTTTACAAAGAACTAGTCTTAAAAAAAGACTGTATAAATCCAATTTTTTTTTAATTGCAACTACACTATATTTCTTGGAGTACAGTATCCTTTTAGAATTTAAGAGTCACACCAAATCTAAGGGACTTTTTAAGATACACCAGATTTTTTTTGTGTTTTTCAATGCATGGTATAGTAAAACACAAGAGACTAGAAAAAATCCAGTAAGAGAGAAAAATATGAATTAAAAACAAGATAGTTTGCAAATTACCTCATTATCTTATTTTACTTTATCCTGGTCTATGAAATATGTATTATTAGTGCATGTCATATAATAATATTCTTGTGCTTATGATATTGCCACATCTGAAGAACTACACATTTTGATCATCATGAAGGTAATCAGAGCAATCCAGTAAAATCAATGGTGTGTCTAGTTATCCGCAAAGATAAGGATGCAGTGCTCTATGATACATACATTTTTGAGCTTCTTTAGAAAGTGATATAGATTTTTGTTGCATATTCAAGTGTATCAAAAATACAAAATGCAAACAATTGAAATTCATGACTCCTTAATTCCACTCTACTGTGTAGGATACTTTTAACACTTTAAACTATCCTTCTTTATATACACTCTTCTCTGCAAGCATATTTTTAAGAAATGAGTATCTACACCTATTTCCATACAGAGACTTTTGCAAGAATATTTCTAAGTTGAAAAAATATTTCAGCTTGTTTTAATAGGTATAAAAATTTTCTTTTTCCAAAAATAGAGGTTTCCATTCTTTGATTGTTTTTTTAACTTTTAAATCTTCATTATATTTATCTGTTTATCAGTAGAATTTGGGTTCTAAACAGTTGTTTTTCTTATAGCCAACTAATGTGTATTAACTGATATTTTAATTCTTAGAAATGATACAGCTAGGTCAAGTTTTACACTTTTAAATATAGAATATTCCTTGCTAAATGAAATTAAAACAAAAAAGGATGATATTTTGTGCATTCTTACCAAAGAAATACGTAGGAAAAATTCTATTAACCTTTATAGTAATATTGATTATTATTGATTGAGGTTTTATTTTATAAGTAATAGAAAATATTTTGAATCAGTAGTACAGTTGAGGATATTTCTGTTTAGTTATTAGGCATTTGTGTTTCTTACTTTCTCATATGTCTATTTATACATTTCAACATTGTTCCTTCAGGTAATATGTCTTTCCTTCGATGGTTGGTGATCTCTCCATAGTTTTTACTTATAATAATACATATTATTTTTTTCCAATTTTGAACTATATTTTTAATTTTTGTTTGAAATAATTTTAGATTTACAGAAAAGTTGCAAAATATCACAGAGGATTCCCCCACACACTATATTTTCCTAAAACTATTTTTTATGAGTATATGTGTTAAAGGTTTGAGCTTTCAGATTCACACATTATAGGAAAGTGTTCTACCATTGAAATGTTATAGCATCACTCTTGTTACTTTTAATTTAAAATAGACTTTCAATAAGCTACATAAGTTACATTTAAATTTGTGATTCTTCTGTCTCAGTCTCCTGAGTAGCAGTGATGGCAATCTTGCAACATCAACATTAGCTTAAAGCTATCTTCTCTTTTTTTTAGGTTCAAATATTTTTAAGTTACCTTTATTTCTGTGTGTGTGTGTGTGTGTGTGTGTGTGTATTTCTGTGTTATCTCTATTCAGTTGCTGCTAGAGTCCATAAGAGGAAAACACATCTCACTGGAGCTAGAGTTATAGGCAGCTGTAAATCATTCTCGAGTGGGTACTAGAAAATTAAATTTAGTCTTAGGAAGAGCACTACATGCTCTTGAAACACTGAGACATCTCTCCAGCCTCCTAAAGTTATCACTATACATAATGATTTTATAATTACAGAAACAAAAGCACTACATTGATATTAAGCCTATGGACTCTTTTGAAATCTAATATGGCTTATGAAGACACTCATATCTGTTGAAGCTGCTGAATTGTCACATTACACTTTCACTGAGACAAGTTTTTCCAATAGTAGCCATCTACAAAGGTTTCTGAGGTACAAGACTTTCTAAATTCTCATGTATTTGTACATACTATTGCTATATTTTCTATAATCTTAGTACTATAATGGTTCCTGTATTACATATAATATCTTGAATTCTCTTAAATTTTATAATTGGTTTTGAAGAAGTCTAACACCAATTTGTTTTTTGTCTTTTTAAACTAACCCTTTTATCTTTAAGCATCATTTGGAATCTGCTTTCATAGTTTGTGTGTATTTGGTTTCAGGGATAACCATTCTGTGTTAGACAACCAACCATAGAGTTTTTTTTTTCTGGAAGAGGCTAATTCTCCCCTCTGCAGTCCTTAGTTTCTTGGAGTTCTTTTTCTAGTTGTGAGCCCCAAAAATTATTCACCTTCTATATTAATATGCTAATTAATGTTTCTACAGTTCCAGTCTTGTTTATGCAGCCATTTCTAGGAGAGACTGTTTCTCAACAGACTTCCTGGTTTTCTGGCTCTTAGAATCTTTCTGCTTAATCTTTTCTCTTAGGTATATTATATTTGTTTCCTTATTTTCATCTGAAACTGAATTTTATTCCATTGAATTTAATCTTTCTTCAATTTTTGATACTGGTTTTGAAAAGAGTAAAACTTTTTGTATTCATTATGGAGGAAAGAGCACAGCCTCATCTGTTGGTTACAACCTTCCAACTTGTTTGTGAAAATGTTTATTCTTTGCTACTGCACAATATTTAACAAAACTATGTGAAGATGTGCATCTATCCTTCATTGTCTGCCTAATGCACCTCCTAATTGATTTAATGAAGAGCTGAATGGCCAATAGCTAGTCAGGTGTGGACAAGCAGAACTTCTGGGTAGAGATAAGAACTCTCAGAAGAATCAGAGGTGGGGTATTAGCCAGCTAGAAGTGGAGGAAATCAGATGTATGGTACTGAGAGAGGTAATGAGACATGTGACAGAATGCAGATTAATATAAACAGGTTAATTTAAGTTTTAAAAACTAACTGGAAACAAGTCTAAGCTAAGACCAGTCTAAAGAAAGACCTGTTACAATTTGTCACTGAATATGCTAAGGTATCAGTTCCGTGAGATTCCAAAAATCCTTGGTAACTGCCTTCTATCTTGCTGTATGCATGCTAGAATTATAGAAGAATGCAACAACACTGGTATTATACGCATCCTGGGGATTGATATTCAGATTCACATACTTTAACAAGTGCATAATCTATTGAGCTGTTTCCCCTACCTTCTCCAACAATTGTGTTTTCAAGTTATGAATTTCTTATTAAAATTGGGAATTCATATGTTTGTTCAGTTTGTTTAGTTCTTACCATATAATTTGTTCATCCTTCACATTTCTTTTCCTGGCAGGAATATCTCTAGTTTTTACATGCCGAATTTCATTTTCACTGCTTTGTTTTCTCATGTTACATTTTTATAATAGCTCCCTGAGAACTGATTTATAATTCTCTTTTTTTCTGCTGGATTTCACTTTGACATATAGTACAAGATTTTCAGGTTAGTAGTGTCTTCTTCTGTTAGCCTAGTCCCAAAATAGTCTTGATTATTTTCACATTATATGGTTTTCTGTTTGAAAGAAGGTTTTAGAGCTTCTGATTCCATACTTTTATCTTGAAGTACTAAATGGTCAGCTGTACTTATGTTCCCTTTCATTCCTTTTCCCCTTGGAGAGTATGTTTCTAGCAGACTTTATTTCTTAAAAATGTACAGACTTAGGTCCAGTCCCTGTAGTTTGTCTCTAAAGTTCCTTGTACTACAACATTTTATGTAGAATGAGCTCATGATTTTTTTATCTGCTTTAGACCACTTCCACTAGCATTGCTTCTCTACAGTTCATTTAAAACTTCATTTGACTGATAAGACCTGTTACATGATTCAGGCAATGTAACGGTTTGAAAGAGCATTCTTCATAAATCACCCTTTATGCTTCCCCTGCTATAGTTATATTTAACTTTAATCTCCACCTTCAACGAATGCGAAAATCATGATTATTACATAGATTGTTTTCTTTTGTAATTCACTAATATTTTTGAGGAAATACTGAGGTGTAAGTAGACAAGTAGTTGCCATTTTCTTCAGGTTCTCAGAAGTGTTTTGACTTTATGCAAAGTCATTTTCCTATAGATATTTTTGCATGATAGCATCAATTAGGTATATAACATTCTGCACCTGGCTTTTATTTCTTGCCTAGAATGTTTGCACCATCTTTATATTTGACTACAACAATACTTTTCTTATATCTTAAAATATCAGTTTAATTTTATAAAACTGTGTACTAAAACAAAGAGTTTAAACTGTGGCAGCAAGTGAGACTCTAAAATAGTTTTTCAAAAAATAGTCAACCCTACCAAATAGTATTCACTTGATTAACATTTCAGTAGGACAAAAAAAGAGAAAAATATGAAAGAACATGAATATAACAAGAAAAAGTAAATTTAAAGAAAATTATCTGATGCTACTTGTCTCTGTAGTCAGACATGTTGGAGTCTTGTTACTATTTCAAGCCTGTCTTTACAAAGCTTCTTCATTACTGTCTGCCAAAATACTGATTAGGATAAATGCAGAAAGAATTGGAGGACATTTTAGGAATGTTAGGATACATTCTTTTACTTGCCCTCTCTCTCTCTCTCTCTGTCTCTCTCTCTCTGTCTCTGTCTTCCTCTGTCTCTGTCTCTGTCTCTGTCTCTGTCTCTGTCTCTCTCTCTCTCTCTCTCTCTCTCTCTCTCTCTCTCTCTTCTTTGTTTTGTCATAGGCCTCTTTAAGGGAGAGAGAAAAAGAAGAAAACAGATAAAAATAGTTAGACAGAAATGCTTGAAGTAGATGTCTTCTGTTCCACAACCAGAGATTAAGGGGATTAAGTTGTTAAATCATGGATAACCAAAACACTTAATTTGAGAATATAGTTCAAGTACTATGCTTATTCGTAGAGATTAAATATATACTGAGTGTTCCCAATAACTATATAATAAATTTAAATAAACAATAAAAATTTTAACAATATTAACACATTTACTTTCTGTGTTGAAATACTTTTTCTCCCCCAAATATAAAGTAGTCTAGAGACCTGTCTCATAAGAGATTAATGTTTGGGGTAACTACAATTAGAATCACAGCTTAGCAAGGGGTGAGGTAGGAATATGTTCTGGAGGGTTTGTAAATAGATGTGCAGAGAAAGAGATCTTTACTAGAAACAGTGTGATAGCCTGTACTGAAATTTGTAAAGTGATATTCTTTAACCAGTAGAAGAATAAAAGTACTTTTAGAGTGAACAGATAAGTACAAATTTCAAAGTAATTACATTAATTGCTTTCTACTACAATTTCTATTATGTTCAGGAGGAGCAAACAAAAGAAAGGAAAGAATTTTACCAAGAGAAAGGCAAAAGTAGAAGGAAGGCAATAAAACAAGAAGGAAAGAGGGAGTGACAAATAAAAACATAAAAATAATAAGAAGTATTTAGAAATGGAGCTTATGTTCTACAATTAAAAATTATAGTTGAATTATAATTATTTTTATTTTTATTTTCTACTTTTTCCTTTTGTACCTTAACTTAATTTTATTTTAGAAAGTGATTATGTCAGTAGTCCAGTCTGGCTTCTAACTCCTGACTCTCGGTGGAAATTGATCTATACCCAATTTAGAATCGAGAATTATCAGAGTTAAATTTAAACTTTACTTTCTTTTAAAATATTTTATGATGCATTGGTTTTCTTTTATGTGAATAGAGGTTTTGCCTACATGACCCTCACCCTCTAGTTAAAGAAATATAGGTATGTCAGTTCAATGACTGGAAAAATTGAAATTATCAAATTATAATAACTTTCAGTAATGAATATGCTAATAAGGAAGTCAATGTTTTGTAAACTTAAGGTATTGAGTAAACTAAATGCTAAGTAACATACAGTCATCTGTGTTCATACATTCATTTACTTATATAAGAAGAATAATGTTAAACACATTAAAAAGTTCATTTAATGACTGAAACTTGGGGAGTATACACCAATTTCTACTGCTTAAATATTAGAATTGTGTATTTTCAGAGCTAGATTTAAATTTCATCTTCTTTTTAAAATATGTTTAAGATTAATTTATTTGTATTTTATGTGAATAAGTGTTATGCATGCATATATGTGGTTATATCATATATACCAAAAGGTGCCATTTAAACTTTCAAGAGAGGAAAGCAGCCAGTAGTCTTACACAACTATGACACCTCTGAATCACAACAGCCCATGTGACAAAATAACCCTAACAATATGGTAGTAGAGAAAACTAGACAATAACAAACCTTGCTCTAACTGGTCTCTGGAGTCCACAACAAGAGGAAAAGAATGCCTGGTACTGGAAACCGAGCCAACTCCCTGGGACAAATAAAGTCATGGGTTTTGGAGAAAACCTACAATACCCACTTTACTAAACTAGTATAATCCCTCACAATAATCTAAACATTTGTCATTATAATTAAAGATAAATGTTGTCCTCACTCCTTATCAAAAAAAAATCTCTTTTCAATAGACAGAGACAATTAGAGAAAACCACAACCCATGAAAATGAAAAGAATAATGATAATATGGTACCTAGTCTCAATTCATGTAACTACACCATAATTCCTGCACTTAGCTAAGGTTGAGAGATCATAGTAGAAGAAGGTTTGTAATGATTGTAAAAGCCAAAGGAAGAGAAAGTATTCTGTGAGATTGCTACTCTTAGAAATGTCAGAAAGGTTACACTCGTGAAGACTCATCAAAAAGTGATTGACAGTGGTACCAGGACTTATCCCTAGTGCATGAACTGACTTTTTGGAGGCCATTCCCTATGGAGGGATACCTTGTTCAACCTTGATGCAGAGGGGAAGGGCTTGATATGCCAGACTTTGTTGACTCCCTGTGGGATGCCTTACCCTCTCTGAGGAGTTGATGGTGGTAATATGGGGAAGATGGAAGTGAGCAGAAGGGGAGGGAGGCAGAATTGTGGTTGGTATGGAAAATGAAAAGTAAAATTAAAAGACAAAAAACTGAACAAGCATGAACTCAGTGGATACGCTAAAATGAAGTGGGCAAATCTCATTGAATCTCAAACCTAGACAAAAGTCTTCAGGCAGCTAAGGAAAGCCTGGTGTAGAAGAAATGGTTTTAAGCAGGGAAAGGCCCCAGATTGGTTATCCAATACCTTTGAATGGATAAAAGGTTATATTTATGTATTTGTATATTTTATAATTATTTATGTATATATAAATAGTCAAAGGAAAACAAGTCATGAATCTGAGTGAGACTAAGGAAAGATGCATGGAAGGGAATGTAGACAGGAAAAAGAAAGCAGAAATGATATAACAATATCATAGTTTCAGAAAATTATTTTAAAATATATATATATATATATTTTTTTTTTTGAGTTACTGATTAAGGAGGCCCCCAAGGCACAAAAAACAAACAGGCTATTGACAATGATCTTGGTTGCCAAATACAGCTGAATGGTAATATTCTATTGCTTAAGGTATACATACTTTAGATGGAGAACATACTGAAATGAACCTCAAACTGCTCAGAAAACTTTCTCCATGCTGGCTGGCTTACACAGTACCAGAAGGTACAATGAAGGCTGCTGGAGAGGTAAAATATCAATGACTCAGTATGTAGACGTTCATGGTGCCATATTGACCTGCTGGGAATGTCTGCCCACTGGTGCAAAAGTGACACTAATCTGGAATATACTCAGGGAAATCACTAGAGAGAGTTGAGTGCTGGTAGTGGTGGATAGCTATAATCATTATACATCATATACATGTATAAAGCTTTCAAAAAATAAACATTAAATTAAATTAATTTAATGCCATACTGAAGATACAGTTCACCAATGGCATCCTTGCATAACATAAATAAAGCTACAAGTTTGAACTAAAGTACCACAAAAGAAAAAGAAAACTTATTTTTTAATTATTAAAATAGAATAAAGTATAATTAAACTATATAACAGCTTGTTCATAATACAATTCTGCAACTTTCACATGGAAAATTTTACAGGCCTGCATACTTTTATTATGCAGTAGAATACATCAGTACAGTATTCTGATAAGTAACTTTTAAGGAAAAGCCATAGAAGGTACTGGACAGATGTTCAGCCACCAAGATCACTTTCTGCTCTTACAGAGAACCACAGTTTGGTAGCCAGTACACACATGACAGTTCACAACTACCTGTAATTCCAATCCCAGTGGATCCAAATCTCTCTCTGACGACTGGGAACTAATGAACACACAGAGTGAACATATATACACTCAGGAACACACGTAGAACCATACATAAAATAAAGACATTTTAAAAAAGAAATAGTTGAAGAAATAAATGAAACTCTAAAACTGAGAAACTATTGTCCTATTATCTTATATAACAGTGAAATTCACATAAAATAGGCATTATCCTTCTTTTAAGGCTCCTCCCAGTAGTTAATACTTTTGAGAGTCTGTGAGTGAATAAGAAAGAATGATTATATAATGAAGAGTTTTTCTTCATGCAATAGTTTTCTTTGTCCCATTGTTTATTTCACTTGTAACTAAGTTGAATTTGTCTAGAAATCAATAGAAACTTAAAATTTGGCACTGTCATAACAAGAATCAATCTATGTGTACATATTCACTAAATAGTGTAGGAAATTTAGCAAGTGATGACACATTTGCAAAATGTTATGTTTGCAAAATGCAAAAGAAAACCAGCTGCCATCATTAAAATACATGTTTATCTGAGCCTGAATTTAGAGACTGTGGTGTAAGTTGTTTCCAAACACTCTGGGCTAAATGAAAATCTCAACAAATTTCCCATGTGACTGAACTCTGCTCTTCTTTTCTGAGTATCTCCCATGAGTGTGGTTTTCACTGTGGGTCTCACTAATATGACAAAGACATTTGATCTTTATTCCTGGGCTGAAAACAAAACTAACAAACTGCTGAGAAATTGAATGGTGCCTATTCCAGTCTATTTTCCTTAGGGATATGTTTGTAGCATGCAGAGAGAAAACATAATTCTCATTATTAAAATATTACATCATAGTAGAACAAATAAAGCATTGTTTGTCTAGAATTAGAAATTCCTATTAAATAAATTGAAAAATCTAAGCATGGTAAAGTTATAAGAACTTATAATTATCTGTGCTGTTGTTCTCTTAGTTCTTTATACTTCAGTAGCTGCTTCATTGAATTATATTTCCATAAAAGCATGATTCACATATACACAGACTGATAGAATACACTGGGTAATATTCAGGCCATTGGTTATTTCTAAAATATATACAGATATTTTTCTTTGGTACATAGCTCTATGACTTTTACTAAAGAGACTATTACTTGTGCAGTTTTGGATTTAGGACTAAATTTTATATCAATCAAATAATAATAATAAGAATTTCCTTTAAATTATCAAAATATTAATTGATAATTAATTTCAAGTCATGGTCATATATTCTTAAGTTTAACAATGAGGTCATGGAGTGTTATTCAATTTTCAAGTAAGTCCATGTACACATATCTTCAAAATGTGAAAATGACCATGTAATCTTTCCTAAAATTATAGAAATTTGCAACTAAAGAAAAATAGCATCACTTTCAATATATTCAAGTAAGTAGAAACACACAAACACTCACAATATGCAATTTATATAAATGTGTATACATATATATATATATATATATATATATATATATATATATTTAGAGGACTTTCTGTATGCTAGGCTACAATGTTATAAAAATCAGGTATTTTTTAAATTAATATTCATCATCTTAAATATCCAGAGAAGTAGGATTTATAATCTTTTATATTCTTTTAGAAGTTTTAATGGTGTGGATAAATGCATCACATTATCATGAAAAGGTAATTTTTCATTTACTGAAATAATATAATTTACTCTTCATCAAATGTTTTTGTGTCTATATACATATTTAGTATGTCAACATTATGAACATTAACATTGCATTAATTGGCATGTACAAAACATGTATATATTAACATATAACATATATTGGATTAATGATCTGTTAAGATAATTCAAAGCAATGAAATTTAAGGTAATTCTTATACTAAATATTCTTGTACATCAATTATATAATCAAGTAAATTTAGGAATATTTTCATTTATATTTTAATGAATCTATAAGAAGAAAGATTGGTGCAAATAGTTGATCTTGGAACTTTTCATATATATTTATTATAAAATACTTTGTAGGCTTATTTTTAACCTTGAGTTCTTTATTATGTGTGTCCTTTTTAATGCATGAAAATCATGTGGAGTTAATTAAGAGAAGCACAGTTGGATTGCTACAATTGCTGTGAACTACATCATGTTTTGTATACAGTTAAGAGTGCACCTGCAAAGACAGGAAACAGAAAAAGAAAGAGCCTGAATAAATTTAGTTTTGTTAAAAATGAAAGAACTGGAAAATATCTCGGAAAATAAAATGCCCGATTAGAAGGTTATTTTTTTTCCTTTTTCCATATTGATTGCTTTGAAAAGGGGGATTAGAAGTCAAGAGTGAATTTTCACACTGCTGAATATAGACGTTCTGAGCCTCTTTTAGCTTTATTCTTGTTTAAGTGCAGTGGATGGATTAATGACCTTTCAAGGTTTCCTCTAGGCCTATCTCTCAATAAACATCTACAAGAATAGAAAAGGGAAATATGACAGTTTGACCTTAACTTATACATAAAATGTGCTTCTAAAACTGTATGCACGATGGTGTGTGATGTGAATAATTATACGCAAAGTCTTATTTTCTCAGTTGGAATTTCACATCTGTGTTTTCCTACAGGAACATTTGACCATAACATGTAATGAGTGTTGAGTTTAAGAATTCTAACATTTTCTTCAAGTAACTGTGTAGTTGTAGCTGTTTATAACTTGTATGCTTCTTAATTAAGTTGTAAGGTTTATTTAAAAGTGAAGGCAATTCATGACTTATGTAATATATGCTAAAATATACCATTCCATTGATTTTATGTCATCAAATGATCTTGTTTACTGTGGATATAGATGTGGTTTGAATGTATTCGCCTGTGCAATGATCATGCTAATCTAATTTCTGGAAGATTTGTAAGAATTTATGTTCGCTTCTGTTTTAAAGTATAAAATAAGTTTATGGTATCCAGTAATACAAACCCATCAAACTTTCAATATGAGAGGCACATAACGGATAAAAAATAAATGTTTGTGTCTTATTGTATTGCTGACATTTATACACAATCAAAACCTGACAGCTCAGTTAATTTTTCAGAAAATATTTCAAACTCAAAATGAGATGTATTATATTCTAGCATATTTCAAAATTTCTTGTGATTTTAATAGGAATATTTGGTAGGTGACACATTTTCATAAGATAAAACCAGCCAGTGATTCAATTGATTCATTGCTAAAAAAAGAGTGCCATCAATGTTTGTTTATGGCAACATTTAAACTACATATACTGTATTAAAAAATACTAAATTAGAAAACTATATCATGAATATTTGGTTTTGTAATTGTAGCATTATTATTATTATTATTTTGGTTTTTTGAGAAAGGGTTTCTCCATGTAGTTTTGGTGCCTGTCCTGGATCTTGCTCTGTAGACAAGGCTGGCCTCAAACTCACAGAGATTCACCTAGCTCTACCTCCTAAGTGCTGGGATTATAGACATGCATCACTGCCACCTGGCCTGTAGCATTATTTTAAATATTTCTTTAAGTTTTGTATGTAAGCTGAATGTTTTATTTCAACTAAATATCACTGGTCAAAATGTGAAGCTATTGTCTAATAATAGGTCAACTGTTGGAATGCAAAACAAGTGAGTGTGCATTTAAAGCTGCTTAATCCATTCTGAGACTTTAAGGAATGTCACCTATACCATCTGAACCTTTTGAAGCAAATTCCAATCATGGATTGGATCACAACTGTACTTTCCAAGCAGTGTTTAAAGAGTGCTAGTCCTGTAAGTTCCACAGCAACTAAATCTCCCATGATCACATATATCTGGGTCATTCTACATATTGCCTTTGCCTCTTGTGTCATGAGAGAATTTAATTGATCCAAGGGAAGCCACAAGAATAAAAGACATTTTTCCTGACAAACAAAAGTTGGTTAACTTTTTCTGATCTATCTTCTAATTGTAATAAAAAATATTGTTTTCAATATAACACCAATCTTAATTCAATGGAAGTAATATTTGAAGGAATAAAATTGGCAACTTTAAATTGTGTGATATCTATTTGTTAACATTTCTGAGATAAGTGAATAAATAAAAAATTATAATTATTAAACAAAGATAGGATACCAGAGCAGCCTGAACACATACGAACATACATACATACACAGACACACACACATTATATATATATAATGTATGTTTCTGTGTGGGTACATATATAATTCAAGGTTCTGTAGAGGAACAGGTCTGATGGAATGTGTATATATATGTATATGTATATGATTTATTAAATTATTTTACATGCTATAGTCCACATATTTCGATGACTGTCTACCAACAGAGGTCTAAGAATTCAATAGCTGTGCAGTCAACAGGTATGGATCTCAGCTGGTCTTCATTACAAACCAGAATCCCAAGGAGAAAATCTCTAATGCCTGTGGAGACATGGGCTTGCCAGGGAAAGTGAGACCAAGCAGGGTAAGAAAACAAGCTCCTTTCTTTTTATGTTCTTTATAAGCTGCTAGAAGAAGGTTTCCCCAGTTTGAAAGTAGATTTTCCCACCTCAGAAGATCTGGATTTAAAGCCAGGCAGCGATGGTGCATGACTTTAATCGTAGCACGCAGCAAGCAGAGCTAGGTGGATCTCTATGAGTTCAAGGCCGAGATCCAGGAGAGGAACCAAAACTACACAGAGAAATCCTGTCTCAAAAGACAAAAAAAAAAATCTGGATTTAAGACATATCTTTCCACATCAAATTATTTAGTGAAATAATCCTTCACAAGTGTATCCAGTCACTGGGTTTTAGTTAATTCAAGATGTAGTCAAGTTGATAATTAAAAATAGCAATCACAAGTCTACCACTTTTCAACTTGGAACACCATCATATCTCCTTATATCATGTTCATTTTTCAAATGAATACAATAACCAAATGATAATAACACCTAACATGATATAACTACCCAATGTACAATTGCAAACACATTATATATATTAACCAGGATGTAATTACATCTAATATTGTATAATTATTCCTTACACAAGCACACATTTGTTAGAAAATTTAGAATAATTAGTAATGTCCCTTATGGACATTCTTTTAGTATTTCAAATTTAAATGAAAACCACTATTATTCTCCTTGTTGATGTTGCATTACATGATTAAGAAATTGAAGGAAGAAATCACAAATAGTCATATAAATTCATTCTCAACAAAATATGACAGAAACATTGATGTCAATTATATTCCTCATTTCTGCAACTGGGCACATGACCTTAGCTTGTCTTTATAACTAATTCATTGAACTACCCATTCTGTATTTCTTCCATCCTCAGCAAGCACCTCAGTAGATCTTGGTTCTTTTCCTGTAGGAGTGACCCATACCTTCATTCCTGAAGGGTTCATGCCTAGATTAGTTTAATGTAGTTTTACACTGAACATGCAGTTTAATCACAGTACATGATATCATCAGGAGAGGCCCAAAATGATCTCCTGACTCCAGAAATAATATTGCTTACCTCCATTGTAGAAAAGCAATCCAATTTCCACTTGATCATCTGGAAAAAACAAAAACTAGCCCCTTCTATCATTTATTATTCCTTTCTTACATTGTTGACTTAAGGGCCTCAGAAGCCCCAAATGGCCAAGGGTTAGTTTAAGCTTCCAATTCAATGGAATGTTTGCAGTGTCCTCTCACAGAAGGACTAATTGGGAATCAATGTACTTTAAGATTCAGCTATATCTCTCTTGAGAATATATTCAAAGGGTGCTCAATCACACCACAAGGAAACTTGCTCAACTACGTTAATATCAGCTTTATTTGTAAGAGTTGGAATATGCAAACTACCTAGAATGGATAAACAACCTCAACTGAAGAGTGGATAAAGAAAATGTGATACATTTACATAATGGAGTATTATTCTGCTGTTATGAACAATGATATGAAATTTGAAGGCAAATGGATGAAACTAGAAAACATCATCCTGAATGATGTAAATCAGACCAAGAAAAGCAAACGTGATATGTACTCATTTAGATTCTTAGACCTGTGAATCCTGGCATGGGAAAAAACATACCATAAATTGAACACTTATTCAAAACATATACTACCTTCTGAAGAATTATTTCCCAGCCTTCCAGGCTGCTGACACCTAAATGGTGCTATATCTATGTCTTCAAAAAGACATTCCACCATACTATCTGACCAGCTGCTTCAGCATGGTGAGGAATGGAGTAAAAACAGTGGATTTCATGGTCATGGGCCCATAGTTGCACTTCTTTGTTCATGAAGTGAGTTCCTTGGTCAGAAGAAATACTATCTAGAATAACAAAAATGTGGACAAGGCATTCTGTAAGTCCACAGATGGTAGTTTTGGCAGAAGCATTGTGTTTAGGGAAGGCAAATTCATGAGCAGAATAATTATCTACTCCCAAAAAGGCAAAGTATTATCCTTTCCACAGATGTAGTGGTCTAAAATAGCCAGTGTGCCACCAGGTAACTGGCTGGTCACCATGGTGAGTGGTACATATCTGGTCCTCAGTTTTGGTCCTTCAAGATAGAATATCTTGTATTCTGCAGTAGCTGTAGCAAGGTCAGTGTTGTTGAGTAGAAGTTCCTATTGTTTATCCTGTGTATAACCTTCATTAATGAGGAAAGAAGCTGACTGTCCATAGAATGGGTCTTCCTATCTACTTGATTATTGGACTCCTCTGCTGAAGTTGTATTTCAATGAGCATTTATATGGGACAAATGTATCTTCACATCATTTGACCATTTGGAGAGATCTATCCACATTACTTCTTCCCCAGATGTCTTTCTCACCAATTTTTCAATCATGCTTTTTAAAGTCCCCAACTATCTAGCCAGTGCATTGGCTACAGCCCATGAAACACTAAAAAAACCACATACTGCCCATTTTTCTTTCCAAACGAAATGTATGACCATGTACCAACTAAAGTTCTGCCCACTATGAAGATTTCCCTTTGGGACAGCCTTGAAAGCGGTTGTATTGCTGTAGCTGTCTGTTTCTGTGTAGTGCCTACATGACATTTATAATCATCAGTAAACCAGGCCCTATTTTTTTCCTAAGTTAACTGATCGTAGGGTACCACTCATGAGGCTACAGGTGAGTGCTTGGCAACAGATAACATTGCAATGGGAGTATTGAGTCACCTACTTCATGTAGCTCTCTTGTGCCTGCAGGACTTCCTTCGGCCCATTCACATATTTACCACTTCCACTTGATAATGAATTGCTTCTGTGCATGTCCCACTTATGACTTGGTGGTACAGATAACATCAGTTCATGAGGGGCAGCTCAGGTCACATGGTAACTTGCTGGCCCATTGTCAAACATTCAGTTTGACACTAAGGACCAATGATAGGACAAAATCTGTCTCTTAAAGGAATAATAGTTGTCTATAGATGATGTTAGAGGCTTTCTTCAAAATTACAAAAGGTCTCTTCTGTATTAATCCTATAGGGCCTGCCTAAGGCACGAAACAGCATCCCTATTTGCCACTGACAACTCAAGTATCATCAGGTCTGTTGGATCATATGGTTCAACAGGTAGAATAGCCTGCACAGCAGCCTGGTCCTGTTGAAGAGCCTTCTCTTGTTCTAGGCACCACACAAAGCTAGAAGCATTCTGGGTTACTTGGTATATGGGACAGAGTAACCTATCCCACTGAGGCTTGTTCTGTCTCCATAATTAAAATATGCCCACTATACTTTGTGCTTCTTTCTTGGTGGTGGGAGGAACCAGATGCAATAACTTATCCTTCACCTTAGAAGGAGTACCTTTGCAAGTCCTATCCTACTGGACTCCTAGAATTCCACTGAGGTAGAAGTTTCTTTAATTTTCATTGGATTTTTCCCATCCTCTGATGTACATATGTGTTACCAACAATTCCAAAGTGGTTTCTACTTATTAGATCCAATCAGCAAAATATTGTTAATATATTAAATTGATATGATATTTTGTGGATGATACAAAAGATCAATATCCCTTTTAACTAAGTTATTACACAGGACTGGAAATTCAATACATCCTTGATGTAAACTCTAAAGATATAGTGCTGCCCTTGCTAACTAAAAGCAAATTGCTTTTGGTGGTCCTTATAGATAGTAACAGAGAAAAAGACATATCCTAGATCAATAGCTGTATACAATATATCAGGAGATATGTTAATCTGCTCAAGTAAGGACACCACATCTGGTACAGCAGCTGCATTGGAGTCATACTACCTGATTGAGTTTTCAATAGTTAACTGTCATTCTCCATGGTCTATCTGTCTTCTTCACTGGACAGATATGAAAGTTAAATAAATGGAGCTGTCATGGGAACCATCATCCCTACATGGTTTCAAGTCCTTGATGGTGGCACTAATTTTTGCATTTCCTCTGTAAATGCAATAGTGGTTTTGATTCACTATTTTTCCAGGCAGAGGCAACTCTAAAGTCGTACTTTTAGCCTTTCCAATTGCAATATTCCTTACTCCAGAGCTCAGAAAACCAATCTAATAATTTTGCCAAATTCTAAGTAATATATATAAATATTCGAAGTGATATACATATACATGTTAATTATGTATTCTAGGACTGGGGAAATAACCACAGAATGAGTTCAGAGACCCACTGGAGAGATTGTGAATCTTACTTCAGTCAAATTCAATTTATCTTCTCATCTCCATAAGCCCCTATTTTAATGGGGATTACACAATGCTTCTTGGGATCTCCTGGAACCAGTGTCAATTTAGAAGCATCCAACTGGCCCCAGAAGGACTGATTAGTTTCTTTCCCCTAGCGTACATTTACCTTGTAAAAGGTTGTAGGTCCCCTGGGGAATGACTGGAAAAAGTCTAATCATAAAACTTTAGGTATTTATCAGGGTCATTCCTCAGGGAAACCTGGTTCTCCTTTCATTCAAGGGGGTTTGAATCTACAAATGGACTCATGTGTGGAAATTGGTTCATGGGAAGAGCATCTCTTTTGTCAAGATCCAACATAGTCATTCTATAATTTGTTCGAGAATTTTTCTATATATGCACATGAAACAAAAACAACAAAAGGCTTGTTATCTATTTCATGCCTGCAAATACTGGGACTGATTAGCCAATACCAAAGATCCATATGAGTCATGTCCCCATAAAAATCACTTTGTTTGTGCTGATCATTACAGGTCAGGGCATTTTGTACATTGCTTTGTATATGCTCCCCACTACAATAACTACAATCACTTGCCTTTGGCAATTCATTGCTGCTACCTGGCCTCTGTTACCTTGAGGTCCAGTTAAACTCATTACATTTATCTCATCCAACTGAGCAGCAGAGTCTCTAACCCTAACATCTGGCACAAGGAACAGGACAACAACAAAGCCCTTCTTATGTGCTAGTGCCCTTTTTTACCACTTTGTATCTTACAAGATTAAAGAAGCAGTTGTCTTTGAGGCCTTCCCACTGTGGAGGATGAGGTCTTATATAGTGTACACATTAGCGTTGCAGTTTCCTGAGCCATAAAATCACTTCGTCAACAAGAAGCCAAGGGATATCAGACATCTCCAGGTCATTTTATGTAGGCCATCTTTTAAGAAATGCTTCAGCCAACCATTCAAACAAACTTTTGATATATGTTTTAACTGTACAACCTTCTAAAGTAAACCTACCATTTCCACTCAGTGAATCCATATCAATAAACTTAGCCTGATCCAGTTTTATATTCCTTCCACCATTATCCCACACCTTAAATTCCATTCCTACATATATTCCCCCAGATTTTCTGCTTGATTGAATTACTAAACTTCATAAGCTGTTTGTAGTGCATCTCTTTAGTTGTGTAGTGCATCTCTTCATGGACTATACTTTCTATCTTTCATGCCTAGCTAGTCTGGTCTTAAGACTGATTATAGTTCTCGTAGGTCATTAGAACCATCAGTACTGTCTGTCGTCTCCTTCAGTGAAAGTTGCTGCTGGTTTATTATGCAATGAAGGATCAATTTCATCAGTGAAATGTGAAAAAGGCAACATTTCAGAGAATGTGGGTGGGAATATATTTTCTGATGAGGGTGGGGAGAATATTATCTCAAGTGAGACAACCTGTAGATGAATTTTACACACTCTTATTAAATAAGAAACACATAGCCAAACACAGGGGTGCAAGCCATAGAGATCAGAGCAATAGCCACCAACTAACCTTAGCTCACCATGTCACCATAGCTTCCCAAAAGAACCTCTTTCTGGCTAACCTGAACCTTTATTGCCTTGTTGTTCTGCCTTCTCATTGGCTCTTAACCCAGACACCTAACTTCCTCGTCACTACCTGTCTATATATACATCTAGGTCTCTATGGTTGGTACTGGGATTAAAGGCATGTGTCACCACGCTTGGCTGTGTCCTTGGACACACAGAGACTCTGCCTGCCATGTGATCAGATTAAGAGCATGTACTACCACCACATGACTTCTGTTTATGGCTGGCTATTACCTCTGATCTCCAGGCAAACTTTAGTTATTAACATACAAATAAAATATCACATTTCAACACAAATAAAATATCACCACAACAACCCAATGAGATTCTGAGGATTCAAAGTTTTCAGTTTCAATAGTGTCCTCCCACACATCTCCATCCCAAGTTAAAGGATTTCCTTCTTTACCAATCAGTGCTCTGACTTTAACATCACGCACCCTCCAAACACTGATACTTGAATGTTCTCTGTAAATCGGCCAACATAATGAGGGCTTAGGTCTATTTTCCCACACTTGAGCTCTGTGACTGCTAGAGAGAAGATTCTCTTTAAAGGCATACTTAGAAACCATCAGACTATGTGCCTCTGAAGCTGTTGAGTTTTATTCATTGAGTTCATTATTATTCAGAACCTTATTCTGGGATGCTCAAGGTTGCTTAATTTTATCATTGAATATACTTTTTCCTTTGTCAATTTATCTGGAGATGTTAGGAACAACCAATGAGTGTAATCATTTTCCTTATTTTTTCACAAATTGTCAGGTTTTTTTATACATATATAGAGTCACCAAATAGGTTGTTGCTCACATTTTGAATATAGAGATAATCTAATGCCTTTATCTGCTTAAAACTGTAAAATGATTCATGCCATGGGAGTTCTAGACTCTCTGAGCTTCTAGGAGATGCTTTAGTAACTGAAGAGGTTTCAGTAACTGTAGCTGTTGGAAAATTGGAATACTTATTTCAAATAGTTAAAAAAAATGGATCCTTATAATTCTGTTGCTCTAGGACCACTCTGGTCCTAATGTCTGTGTTAGTCATGGTTCTCTAAAAAAGCATAACTTGCAGAAAGAAGTGAGCATGTTGCTATTGAATATAGCCTTTGGGAATGCAAAAAATGCAAAATTAATATATATCTATGTTGTTTGTGACTTACAAACTTCACTGCTATCACTTATTTTATGAGAAAAAAATATTCTCCTGATTATTCAATTTTGTGTTAAATTTTAGCTTCAGACATAATCACCAATTAGTTTTCAGCAAAGGAAACACATTTGTGATTATGATAAATTCTACTTTGACTAAAGGCAACTTGGCCACAGTTCTTCCATGAAGTGAGGCTGACTCTGCTTATGATGGCATAGTCACAGTCTTCCACAGTGTCTTGTTACTGTCATGATGAATTCAAATGTTTGATTCCTCCATATATATATTTTGCTCAGATCATATGAACTATGTGCTATATCTTGTATATTTTCTTCCTTTTCTAATGAGGAAATCTTCTAATTAAGATTTTAAAGTATTAAAAAAGAGATGTTTGTGTTGAATAAGTTACAAATTAAATTTATTAGCTACTTAGCCAGCCACAGTTTCTTAGTTCTAACTAGTTTCTGAGAATGTGCTAAGTACTTTCAGAATTAATAATAACACTTTGGGCTTTGATTACACTAATAATTAACTAGAAGAGTAAAATGATTTTATAAGAGTGCTTTATTTTCTCCCAATATAAAACATAGATACTGGAAGCAAAATTTTATATTTTTTAAAGTTCACCCTTTTATTCTATTTGTAATTTGGGGTTCTGTAGGTACTCAGATGCAGTGACATTCAAGCAGAAAATCTTTAAAGGCAAACAAACTTCCTTAGCTCATTGACCTTTCTCTCATTTGATGAGCATTTGGACATTTTAGATGCTGAAGGTCAAAAAGAAATCTTTATATTTATTCTTTGTTGAACTATATGTACAAGGTCAATAATCTGTGTTAAATGTGCTCAGGGAATTTTATTTTCTACTGACACATTGTATTTCTCAATATATACCCATATTATGTACTTAAACTGATCAGTATGTGCATATACATATGTTTTTACATATATAATATTTTTCTTTGATTTTTAAGACATATATAATGAATACATTTAAATAAATACCCTTTGTTAGTAACTTCCTTCATTAACTTTAAAAATCAACAATTAATTGATAATGGTAAAATCATAATCATGTTAAATATTCTGTAGGATGTTATGTAATTTGACGTATCAACTTACCTTAGCTATATTGTAGCATGAATCTTAAAGAGTCTTATTAATAAAATCAAACCTGAGCCAGGTATTGGGGTGAACTGGAAGATCAGAGAACCAGAACAAGCCACAGCTAACCTCACCTGGCCAACTTCTCAGCTGGTCTTGTTTCCTCAGACTGGAGACTTCTGTGTCCTCATCCCAATGGCTCTCAGCTGAACTGCTGCTTGAAAGCCTGAAGCTTAACCAGCCAAATGCTTCTATTTTCTGGTCCTCACGCCTTATATACCTTTCTGCTTTCTATCACCACTCCCTGGGATGAAAGGCTCGCTTTCTGGGATTAAAGGCGTGTGTCACCATGCCTGGCCATTTCCAGTATGGCCTTGAACTCACAGAGATCCAGGGGGATTTCTACCTCTGGAGTGCTAGGATTAAAGGTGTGAGTGCCACCATTTTCTAGCCTTTGTATCTAGTGGCTGTTCTGTCTCCGACCCCAGATAAGTTTATTAGGGTGCATAATATTTTTGGGAACTCAATACCACCACACTATATATCTTAAATCATTTGAAACTATTGCCAATGCAGAATTTGAATTATATGAGTGAATTTATATTGTTGTTGTATTTTTCTTACTTTGCATTTGTTCATCTATCTATAGACATCCATAGTCTTCTGGCTATCATGTTTATCTAACCCTTCATTGACTTCCAGCTGTCATCTATCTATGTATTTGTTTACATTTAGGCATTTAGATAATTAAATTCACATATAATAAGAATTTTGAATAAATAAATATTAACACATTGCAATGTACAAAGGAATTATTATTATTTTACTCTATAAGTTCTTGGTGTCCTTATCCACAATGTGTCAATATCATAGAACAACTATATATTTTACTGTTTATGTATTAAAAAAAACTAATTAGACCAAGTTTATTGTAAAGCTTAGTTTCTCCATTATCTAGTCCCAGCACACTTTTATAAGTATTTTTCTACTACTACTTTTTTGAGACATTTTATTCTCCATTCATATTATAATATTAGGTCACTCACATATCTCAAAAAAAACCCTGCATTCCATTGCTCCCTATTGTTTAAGATATGGGATCTGCTTGTTACTTTAAGTCACAATTCGTATTGGACATTTTTTGGCAAAGTGCTAACCCTTCTTCACTACTATTTTGCAGTTCTCCATTCATCATATTCATTGTTATTCTTCACCCCATTCTTCTTGAGAAGTCCCTTTTCATTTATTTCAAATGACATTTATGATCATATAGATTCCCCATTTTCTGTACAACACAGTAAGTTGACTGTACTGTCATAGTGAAGATAGGGAGTTACTAGAGAAAAAAAATACTCATTCCTGCATGGACAATCTTTACACGTGATAAATGACTGTTTTATCAAAAAACTAGGTTTATTGATGTCTTGTTATAGAGCAATAAATAACTGATACTACCATTTTAAACTTTGGATAAACCTTAGTCAGTAAATCATCTTTTGTCTTTAATGAAGACTGTGAGAATTGACCACAATGGTTGATGATACGACTGTGAAATGGAGCATTTTCCCTGAACATTGCATGGGGAAAGGATGACAAAATAGGCAGAATATTTTCTGGCCATGAGGAATTTTGTCTCAGTGAGAATTTACATTAACTGTAGTCTACTGAAGATGTATAGGCTATATTTGTAGGCCACCATGAAAGAAAAACTATGAAGTTAGAAGCTGAGTGTAATGGCTGTTTTGTGTGTTAACTTGATACAAGCTAGAGTCATTAGAGAGAAAGGAGCCTTAGTTCAGGAAATTCCTCTATGAGATCCAGCTGTAAATTTTCTCAAAAAGTGATCAATAGGGGATGGTCCAGCCTATGGTGGCTGTTGTCATCCCTGGTCTGGTGGTCCTGGATTCTATAATAAAGCAGGTAGAGCAAGCCTGTGGAAGCAAGTCAGTAAGCAGTTCCCCTCCATGAACTCGGCATCAGCTCCTGCCTCCAGGATCCTGCCCTATTTGAGTTCCTAACCTGACTTCCTTCAGTGATGAACAGCAATGCTGAAGTGTAAGCCTAATAAACACTTTCCTACTCAACTTGGTTTTTGATTATGGAGTTTCATCACAGCAATAGAAACCCTAGCTAAGCCATTAACCATATGAGCTGTTTGTGAATTTAGTTGTTGAAAATTTGCCACGATAAATTTCTATTCTCCTTTGGCCATTCAAATTTTTGAAGGTGTTGGTGTGTGTTCACACATATTTTAGCATGTGTATTTTTGTGAATACGTGCATGTGGTGGGGAATGTGATTTCTGTGGCCCATTTTATAGCCAATAGCTTGTGACTGTTCAGAGGAAGTAATTGTTGCTAAATTTACTATAGGCTTTATGAATTAGTGCTAAATTGGGATTAGCCTGAAGCTAATGACTCAAACTATAGCTTCCTGACTTACCAGCTTTGTGATTGCACTTGAATTAGTACATCTCCCTGATAGATACTTGGTACTTTGTTTTGGTATCATGTTTGTAAACTATATGCTTTAAAATCTGTAGAAGTTTTGAAAATATCAAATTTCCTATATTTAGAACTGTTTTTTTTTAAATTAACTGAATTAGTCCTTTGTTTCTGAATGTGGAATTTCACTAGTATAAAGTAATATCATTTTAAAATATGATACAGAAATGTTTAATAATCAATCTTCTTATGTGTAATACAATTAAAAGCTAACAAATATAAATTGCAGAGACCCAGGTTTGATTATCACCCCCATAAAGTGGCTTAAAAACATCTGCAATTCCAATCCCAGAATATTTGATGCATTCTTCTAGCCTCTGAGGGCACCAAGAAATCAAGTATTACAAAGGTACACATGCAGGGAAAAACACCATACATAAAATAAAAATGTATAGTGAAAAAAATCCAAGATCATGAAGGGATTAACTGTGTATTTACCTGTAAGGATACGTAGTTTTTGATTTTATAGTTTGTGACTAGAACAATTCAGAGTAAATTTTTGTACATGGTTATGGTAGTTTGAATTTAATTGGCCACAACAATTTCCTATGGAGTGGCACTTTTAGGAGGTATGCCATTCTGGAGGAGGTGAGGTCTTGTTGGTGAAGTATGTCACTGTTGTGGTGGGCTTTGAGGTCTCATATATGCACAAGCCATACCCAGTGCTTCAGTGCATTTCCTGTTGCCTTGTGATTAAGCTGTAGCCAGCATTGTGTCTTCCTTCATTGCCTGCACACCATCATGTCCTTCCATGAGGATAATGGACTGAACCTCTGAATTGTAAGCTGCCACCCCAATTAAATATTTTCCTTACGTGAGTTGACATGGTCCTGGGGTATCGTCAAAGATATAGAAAGCATAACTAAGACAAAAGCTGGTACCAGAGACTGGGGTACTGTGTGATAGGCCTGATCATGTTTTTGTTTCAAGGAATTTGGATTGTGGTACTTTGGATTAGGGAGGCAGTGAAATGCATTAGCCACTGTTTAATGGGTCATACTAGTAGGAACATGGATGACAGTGGTACTAAGAATGATTTGAACTGTGGGGATCAAGAGATTTCAGAGGAGAATTTTAGTATAGCCTAGCAATGGTTCTTGTGATATTTTGGTGAAGATAGTGCATGCTTTTTGTCTTTGTCTGTAATGTTTGTCTGAGGCTAAAGTGCATTTTGCATTAATTCCACTGGCAGAGGAAATCTCAAAAGAGCCTAGTACAGACTCTGTTGTATGGTTATTAGTGGTAACTCTAAGGAAATTTTATAATGAAAAGGAACAAGTTAATCAGGGTAAATTACAAAATGCAAAATTTAAGAAGAAAAAGAACATCAAAAAGTGGAAGTGAACTAAATCCTGTGTTCAAGGAAATAAACAGATTAAGAAATTTAAAAAAGAGAATGTTGACCTCCAGGCAATATTCCACCCAGGTAAGTTTCCAACTTGTAAAAAGAAAGTAAAGAATAAATTAGAGCCAGGTGTGGTGGTACACACCTTAGTGCCAGCACTCAGAAGGCAGAGGATGGAGGACCTCTGAGTTTGAGCCCACTGTGATCTACAGAGCAAGGTCAAGGACAGCCAAGTTTAGGCAGTAAAGGTAACAACCAAAAACAGAAAGCTGATGAAGATGTAATTTAATGAGGGGGACATGTCCCTGCCCTAGAAAACAACACAAATTAGCAGCTTTGGCCCAGTAATTCTGGCTTTAGAGTTAAGGATAAAAGAAATTAGTTATAGAATTTGCCTCTGTGCCTAAAGAATGCCGGGCATGTGTCAGTGGTGTCCCAGAATGGAGACCTAGAGGGGCCACTAAGTGAAGCCTTGAAGATAAAGCCTGGATTTCTTTGGAGACAGCAAGATGTTGGAGATAACAGAGATGTGGAATACCTGCCACAGAGAGCTTCTAACAGGGAGTGGAATCAGCCCAAGAGAAAGAAGTATGTTGCAGTCAGTAAGGCTGGAAAGATTTGGAGATCGGAACAGTGTTTTGAGATCAAACATGAATATTCAGAGTTTAGAGTTTGTCCAGCTGGGTTTTGGTCTTGCTTTGGTCAAGTATTTCCTCACTTTCATTCCCTACATTTTTGAATGGTAATGTATGTCCTGTGCCATTATATGTTGGAAATGTGATCTGTGTTTTGATCTGATTATATAGGGGATTATAGTTAAGCAATTGCCTGTCTCTCAGAAGAAACTTTGAATTTTGGATTTTTAAACATTGCAGAGACTGTGATAGACTTTGGAGACTTTTGAAGTTGTGCTAAATGCATTTTGCATTATGATATTGTTACAAGCTTATAGCAGCCATACAGTAGAATGTGATAGTTTGAATGTAATTTGCCTCTATAAGCTCATATGGAGTGGCAATATTAGGAGTTGTGGCTTTGTTGGTGGATTTATATTCTTGTTGAACACAGTGTGGGGATGGGCTTTGAGGGCTTTTATATGCCAAAGCCACATCCAGGGTTTCAGTCTACTTCTTGTTACTTTCTGATCAAGATGTATCCAACACCCTGTCTGCCTGCATGCCTTCATGTGCCATCATTGTGATAATGGACTGAACCTCTGAAACTGTAAGCAAGTCACTCCAATTAAATGTTTTCCTCCTAGGAGATGCTGTGGGCATGGTGTCTCTTCATAGTAATAGAATCCTTAACTAAGACAACGGTCTAATATAAAGTTTCAATTTCCTTTGTATGTTGATATCTTTTTTAACAATATCTTTTCAGGAGATAAAGTACTTTCTCCCACACTGACTATACTCAAAATGCTTAAGAAAAGTATTTGAGCAATATATGTGTAATTTTATTTATGGGAAGCTAATTGCTTCATCAGTGAATATATGTGTGTTTGTGAATATACATGTATATATATGCACACACATACACAAATACATAAACAATTTGTGGAAGTATTATGTAATGTTTTTTGTTTGTTTATTTTTGAAAGAGTGACTCTCTATGTATTCTATGTAGACCTGGATATTCTGAGTCTCCCTTTGTAGGCCAGGGTGGTCTTGAACTCAAAGAGTGCCACCTGCTTTTGCCTACTGACTGCTAGGATCAAAGGCATGTGCCACTCTATGCAGTGTTATTCATTGTTTTGGGTAATCTACCTATAACTATATTTGAAATAAGGAAGCTTATGATAAATGTCTTGGTTTGGGTTAAATTGTTATGAATAAACTCCATGACCAAAATAAATTAGGGAGGAAATGGTTTATTTGGCTTAGACTTTCACATCATATTCCATCACTGAAGGAAGTCTGGGCAGGAATTCAAGTGGGGCTGGAACTTGGAGGCAGTGTCTGATTCTTAGGCCATGGAGAGGTGCTGCTAACTGGCTTGCTCACCATGGCTTGCTCAGCCTGCCTTCTTATAGCATACAGGACCAACAGCTTAGGGATAGTACCACTCACAAAATTTAGAAACCTCCCCAATTTTTTTCACTAATTAAGCAAATAACGTTCAGCAGGATCTAATGGACACATTTCCTAAATTGAAGTTCTCTCCTTTCAGATGACACTAAATTGTGTCAAATTTACATAAAACAAACCAGGTAATAAATATGACTGTTATAGATCTGCTTTTTAAAATTATTTGATTTTTAAGTTTATAATATAATTGTATCATTTCATCTTTCCTTTGCTCCCTCCAGACACCTAAGATTCATGGCCTATTTTATCAATTATTGTTACACACACACACACACACACACACACACACACACACACACACACACACAAACACACACACGCAAACACACACACACACGCCCACATCATATTTTCATTATCAATCCGTTGGTAGAAGGACACTAAATGGTTTCTATGTCATAGAGGTCCTTTATTTCCTTAGTTAGTTTTATTCCAAGATATCTTCTTTTCTTTATTCTTCATCTTTTTTCTTTATTCTTCTCTCATACAACACATCCTGAACACAACCTTCCCATCCTTCCCTCCTCCCACTGCCCCACACATAACTTCTCTCTCCCCCACATCACATGCTCTTCTGTTTCCCTTCAGAAAAGATCAGGCCTCCAAGTACTATCAACCAAACATGGCATAACAAGTTACAGTAAGACTAGTCACATACCCTCAATATCAAGGCTGGGCAAGGTAACTCAGTAGGAGAAAAAGGGTTTCACTATCAGGAAAAAGAGTGAGAGATACCCATTATCCCACTTTTACAAGTCCAACAAATCCCTAAGATAAACAAACATAATATATGTGCTAACGGCCTAATGCAGCCTCTGTCTGTGGTTGCTGCTTCAGTCTCTGTGAACATCTGAGCCCTACTTAGTTGATTCTATGGAATGTGGTCTCCTGGTGTTCTTATCCGTCTGGTTCATACAGTCCTTCCCCCTCTCCAGGGAGATGCCCCACTTCTGTTTAATGTTTGAGTATGAGTCTCTGTATCCACTCCTATCACCTGATGGAGGAAGCCTTTGGATTTGGCTATACCTCTCTTAGGCATATACCAAAAGATGCCCCATCTTACTGCAAGGACACTTGCTCAAATATATTCATAGCAGCTTTATTCAAAATGGCCAGAAACTGGAAATAACCAAGATGTACTTCAAGCAAAAAATAGATCAAGAAAAAGGTATATTTACACAGTGGAGTATTACTCAGCTATTAGAAAAAAATGGCATCGTGAAATTTGCAGGCAAATTGATGGAACTAGATAAAAAACATCCTGAATAACCCAGAAAGAAAAGCATGATATAGGCCACTTATAAGTGAATTTTAGTTGTTAAGTAAAGGATAATCACACTATAATACGCAGACCTAGAGAAGTGTCTTATTTAGGATTGCTATTGCTGTGAAAAGACACCATGACCATGGCAACTATTATAAAGAAAACATTTAATTGTTGATGGCTTGATTAAAGTTCCAGATGTTCAGTCCATTATGATCATGAAGGCAAGCATGGCAGCCTGCAGGAAGACATAGTGTTAGAGCTGAGAGCCTACATCTTGACTCAGAAGCAACAGGAAGTCGACTGACCATCATAGTGGGGGAAGCTTGAGAAAAAGAGACCTCAAAGCCTACCCCCTCAAGCAATACCACACATCCTAATGGTGCCACTCCTTTTGGGTGTCATTTCTTTCAAACCACCACAAAAAAATAGATAAAGAGGTCTAGGGGGGACACATGGATCTCCCTGGGAAGGGAAAGTAAATACATTTTGTGAGTGGATGGAGAGTGGGTGAGAATGGGAGCTGGAGATATCAGATGGGGGAGAAAAGGACTGAAAAGAAGTATTGGGAGAGAAGACTGGAAGAGGTGGGCATTTCTACAGCAATGTGGAAAACTTGAGCATTGGAAACTTCCTGGAATCTATGAGGGTGACCCTAGTGAGTACTCTTTTTTTTTTTTTAATTTATTTTAATTTATTTTGCTATACAATTCAGTTCTACATATCGGTCACGGATTCCCTTGTTCTCCCCCCTCCCGTCCCCCTCACCTTCCCCCCAACGCCCCCCCCCCCATTCCCATCTCCTCCAGGGCAAAGCCTTCCCCACAGACTGAGGTCAACCTGGTAGACTCAGTCCAGGTAGGTCTAGTCCCCTCCTCCCAGGCCAAGCCAAACAATCCTGCATAGGCCCCAGGTTTCAAACAGCCAACTCATGCAATGAGCACAAGATCTGGTCCCACTGCCTGGATGCCTCCCAAACAGATCAAGCCAATCAACTGTCTCACCCATTCGGAGGGCCTGATCCAGTGTGGACCCCTCAGCCATTGGTTCATAGTTCATGTGTTTCCATTCATTTGGCTATTTGTCCCTGTGCTTTATCCAACCTTGGTCTCAACAATTCTCGCTCATATAAACCCTCCTCATTCTCGTTGATTGGACTCCCAGAGATCCACCCGGGGCCTAGTCATGGATCTCTGCATCCAGATCCCTCAGTAGTTGGATGAGGTTTCTAGCACAACAATTAGGGTGTTTGGCCATCCCATCACCAGAGTAGGTCAGTTCGGGCTGTCTCTCGACCATTGCCGGCAGTCTGTTGTGTGGGTATCTTTGTGGATTTCTGTGGGCCTCTCTAGCACTTTGCTTCTTCCTGTTCTCATGTGGTCTTCATTTACCATGGTCTCCTATTCCTTGTTCTCCCTCTCTGTTGTTGATCCAGCTGGGATCTCCCGCTCCCCCAAGCTCTCTTTCCCTCGACCCTCGCCTTTCATTACCCCCACTCATGTCCAGGCTGTTCATGTAGATCTCATTCCATTTCTCTGTCATTGGGCGATCCCTTTGTCTTTCTTGGGGTCCTGTTTTCCGGGTAGCCTCCCTGGTGATGTGAGTAGCAGACAATTCATCCTTGTTTCATGTCTAGTATCCTGCTATGAGTGAGTACATACCATGTTTGTGGTGGCGCACGCCTTTAATCCCAGCACTCGGGAGGCAGAGCCAGGCAGATCTCTGTGAGTACTCTTAATAACGGAGGATATGGAGTAAAAATTGACCATCTTCTCTAACTAGACTAGGCTCCCAGTGGTGTGACTGGAACACCAACTCAGCCACAAAACCCCTGAAACATGATGTGCTGGGGTAATGGTGACTCAAAACTTGTGGAAATGATGCCTAGCACAATTGTCAGGAGATATTTGATTTTCTTTGAGGTTATTGTGATTGGGGGTGTGTATATGATCTTTTTCTCCATATGTTTGTTGTTACTGTGCAGAAAACTCATGGTTTTACCCAAGCTGATTTTGTATCCTGCCACATTGCTGAATTGTTTATCATTTCTAGAAGTTTTCTCCTGGAATATTTGGAATCTCTAATGTATAGTATGTATGTCATCTGTACAGAGGAATTGTTTAATTTCTTCTGCTGTGGAATGTTCTGTATGGCAAATGTGTTGCTAATTAGTTAATAAATAAAACACTGATTGGCCATTGGCTAGGCAGGAAGTGTAGGCGGGACAAGGAGGAGAATAAAGCTGGGAAGTGGAAGGCTGAGTCAGAGAGACGCTGCCAGCCGCCATGATGAGAAACAGAATGTGAAGATGCCGGTAAGCCACGAGCCATGTGGCAAGGCATAGATTTATAGAAATGGATTAATTTAAGCTGTAAGAACAGTTAGCAAGAAGCCTGCCACGGCCATACAGTTTGTAACCAATACAAGTCTCTGTGTTTACTTGGTTGGGTCTGAGTGACTGTGGGACTGGCGGGTGACAGAGATTTGTCCTGACTGTGGGCCAGTCAGGAAAACTCCAGCTACATTCTTCTTTCACTATTTGTATCCCTTTTATTTCCTTCTCGTGGTTCATTATGCCTGCTAGCATTTTGATAATAATACTGAGAAAGTGTGTGGACAGTAGACATCTCTGTCTTGTTTCTCACATCACTAGAGTGCTTCAAACTATTCTTGGTTTTTTGATGATGTTGGCTATGAGTTTTTCACATATAAATTTTCTTTTATTTGAGATATGTTTCTTTTAGTTTTACATGTTCCAGGATTATTTTAACATGAAGGCATATTATAATGTTGAAAAGCTTTTTATAAATCTATTGAAATTAACATGTGACTTTTGCCTTTAAGTCTATCGATGTAGTTTATTGCATTTATTGACCTGTTTAGTTTGAACCATCCCAGGGTTTCAGGGATAAAGCCAACTTGATTTTTAAATATGATCTTTTTAGTGTTTGCTTGGATTCTGTGTGCTATTATTTTATTGAAGTTTTCGCATTTGTTTTCATTTGGGATATTGGACTGTAGTTTTGTGTTATTGTGTTATGTCTTCAACTGGTTGGGGAGTAAATTAATACTGGCTTGGGAGAACAAGTTTGGAAGTGCTCTCTCTCTCTCTCTCTCTCTCTCTCTCTCTCTCTCTCTCTCTCTCTCTCTCTCTCTTGCTTTCTTGTTTTCCTTCCTTCTTCCTATTTCTTTCTTATTTATTCATTTATTTTTGAATAGTATCAAAAATGATTGGTTGTTGGTATTTTGTAAAATCTGGTATAAATCTGCTGTGAATCCATCCTGTCCTGAAATTTTTTTAGCAGACAGGCTTTTATTACTATTTTGGTCTCCATTTTTATAGACTTGTTTATATTATTAACTTCTTGGTTTAATATTGGTATTTTAGCTGAGTATATAAATTTGTCTATTTTTTAATCTCTTCCAGATTAATACAGTACAGGTTTTTAAAGCATTCCAATTTAATAATCTGAATTTCTATGATGTCTATTGTAATGTTCCTTGACAATCTCTGATTCTATTCATTTGAGCCATCTTTTTTTTTTTGGTTGGTAGGATCAAGCATTTCTCAATTTCACTTATCTATTTGAAGAATTTGTTCTTAGTGATTCTTTTTATTATTTTCCTTGTTTCTGTTTCATTAATCTCTTCTCTAATTTTAGTAAATATTGCCATCAACTGGGTTTGGAGTTACATTATTCTTTTTTTCCCCAAATTTCTGAGTTTAATAGTAACTCATTTATTTGTGTTCTTTTGAATTTCTTAATGTAGGTACTGAGAACTATAAGTTTGTGTCATGAGAATGCTTTCCATTTGTTCCAGAGATATGTTGTGTTGGTTTTTCATTTGCATTTACTTCCAGGAAAAAAATTATTATTGATTTCTTGATTTCCTCTTTGACTTATTCATCATTGTATGATGAGATTTTTGATCTCCATGAATGAAATTTACAAGAAATTCATTTGCTGTTATTAAGTGTTATTGCATGATGATACAATACACCAAGTTATTTCAAAATTTTGTGTTTTCCAGGATTTGCATTATGTCCCAGGGTGTGCTCTTTTTTAGAGAAGCCATGTGTGCTGCTGAGTAGAATATATCATTTATGGTGTTTGGGTGGAATATTTTGTACATATTTGTTAAATCCAGTTGATATATTTATGGTGATATTTTATTTGTGCTGAAATGTGATTTTATTTGTATGTTAATAAAGTTGCCTGGAGATCAGAAGTCACAGAGAGCCATAAGCAGGAGTCAGGTGGTGGTAGCACATGCACTTAACCTGATCACATGGCAGGCAGAGTCTCTGTGGTCAAGGACACATCCAAAGCAAGGTAACCCAAACTTTTAATCCCAGGACCAACCATAGAGACCTGGAGGTCTGTGTAGATAGGCAGTGATGAGGAAACCATGTGGTTAGGTTTAGAGCCAATGAGAAGGCAAAACAGAAAGGCAAGAAAAAGCAGGACACAGGAAGAAGGTCTCTCAGGGGAAGGAAGGCAGCAAGTGGTAAGATAAGGTGGTCGATCTTAGCTCTTGGTTACTGCTCTGATCTCTGGGCTTTTAACTCTGCGTTTGGCTCTGTTTCTTATTTAATAAGACTGTTTAGAATTTCATCTACATATATTATGTCAAAGAGTTCTGATATTTCTCTGTTTATTTCTTGTCCAAGTTACCTTTCTACTAAAGAATTTGGGATATTGAAATCACCTACTATCAATGGGTTGCTATTAACCTATGTCTTTAAATCCAGCAGTATATATATTTTTTGAAACTGGGTGCACCAGAATTTGGACAATATATGTTTAGGAGTGTAATGCCTTCCTGGTTAACTGTTTCCTTAATTAGAAACAATTTTCCCTCTTCATCTCCTCTTATTAGTTTTACTTCAAAGTATGTTTTGTCAGACATTAGGGTAACAATATGTACTTGTTTCCTAATTGCACTTCACAGAAATTCTTTTGACAATCCTTTTACTCTAACATGGTTCCTATCTTTAACACTAAAATGTGTTTCTTGTAAGCCAAATTTACATATATTTTGTTTCTTGATCTATTCAATCACCCTGTTTCTTTTGATTGGAGAATTGAAGATATTGATATTTAATGTTATTATTGAAAAGTGTGTGTATTAATTGTCTTCATCATGTTATTGATTTTAGATATTATTTGTGTGTGTGTGTGTGTGTGTGTGTGTGTGTGTGTGTGTGTGTGTGTGCATGTGCATGAGCGTTTTCTTGGTGGTATATTGTATTTTAGTAGTAATGGCTTCCTATTTTCTTCCAAAGTCTCTCTGTTATGCTCACTTACCTCTTCAACCCCCAAGTTGCCTCCTATATTTTCTTTAGGTTGTTTGATAGATATGTATTTTATGTTGTTTATATTGTGGAATGTTTCCTTTCTCCTTCAACTGTTGGCAGGATTTTTACTGAGTGTGATAGTCTAGGCTCCACATCATGGTCTTTTCGGATTCTCTGAATTTCAAATTTTCCATAGAGAAATCAGCTATTCTGATGAGTTTTCCTTTGTACATGACTTTTTTTACTTGGGTTTGTTTGTTTGTTGTCTGTGTGTTTGTTTGTGTGTGTGTGTGTGTGTATGTCCTTTAAACTCCTTGAATTCTTTAATAAAGTTGATTATTCTTCTTTTTAAGTTCTATGTCCATGGGCTCATCATCTAGATGGCAAATATTTCTATGAATATTTGGTTTTGGAGAAGAGGTGGTGTTGTTTTTCATATTGTTGTGGTTCTTGTGTTATGAGATACTTACATGTGAAATTCTTTGGTAAGTTCTGTGTCTGGGAGGGACAGATCAGCTTGGGGCAGAAGAGAGGATGTTATCGTGGGTTAGGACAGAGGTTGGAAATTGTTTAGGTGGAATGAAGTCAGTTGGACAAAGGAAACTGGGCTGGTATATACGATGTACACCTTGGTTCAAGTGTTAATTATGTGGGTTAATCTCTCGGATAAAGCCTAAAAATTGTGGAGCTAGCAGAGATGATCAAAATATGACAGAACACTGGATTTGGGATGTTGTAAGACATGATAAATTGAGGAATGTACCTAGACAGAAGGGTCAGGTAGACTCATGAGCTATACTCTAGAGAATCATGTGTAGATTTAGACTGGGTTGAGAGATTGGATCCAAAGTAGGAGAAACCTCTGGGTCAGGCCAAGGAAGGTCCTGACTAGGTACGGATCTTTTTTGACAGAACTATCAAATATTTTTAATGAATCCACTCAAATTTGACATATTTATATATTATTCCTATGACATTCTCTCTCTCTCTCTCTCTCTCTCTCTCTCTCTCTCTCTCTGTGTGTGTGTGTGTGTGTGTATGTGTGTGTGTGTGTGTGTGTGTGTGTGTGTGTGTGTGTGTGTGTGTATGAGCTTCCATGTGAGCACAACAGCACACATAAAAAAAATATAAGTCAAAGGACAGCCTGTTGGAATCAATTCTTTCATACAACTATGTGTTGCTCAGGAAATTGTACTCAGAGGGTCGGGCTTGGCAGTAAGATACTTTTAATGTCTTAGCCATATCTTTGTTCATTATATCTGGTTTCTCTCCTGCTTTGTTTCATTACTGTTATATCTTCTATGTGATAGTTATCCCTGGTAATTTGTTTTCATTTTTTAATTTTTTTTTATTCATTGTAGTTATTGGTATATCTGGAGTTCTTTGAGTTTATCTTTTTTGGTTGTTTTTCAAGTCACTTTTCTACTATCTGCAGATGTCTTTACAATGTTTAGGAAAGGGCTAAGTCATAGTAGTATTGATTTATCAACCTTCTCTGCTTCTCTGGTATTTGAGACTCCAGCTTCTATCTGAGGTCTTCTGCTCGTTAGCTTCAGTCTTCCTTCAACAACTTAGTCCATGAACTTGAAACAACTTTTTCTTAGCAGTGTAGACAGGGACCGCATCTAAAAGCCAGATAAAACAAATGGAAGATTCTAATCAAAAACTGTCTAGGCCCTGGTGACAGTCCCCAAACTATGGAAAGGGACCAAAGGGAGGTGGCATTCCCTTGACAAGAATCCTAGGAACTTAAGTGATAAAATACATTTACAAAAATAAGTATTTCTCGGCTTCATTTCCATGGTAGCACATATGAATTGGAATGCTGCAATTTATATTCACTTGTCTCAAGATATTTTCTAATTTCCCTTGTTACTTCCTTATTCACTGATTTCTTTTTAAGAGACTATTGTATGTTTCCACATAAATTTAAATATTCCAATGTTCCTTTTATTTTCTTTTTATTTTGAATCTGATTCCATTGTAAGTAGAAAGTTGTAGCAGGAATCTTTAAAGGTTTTATTAATAAAATCAAACCTGAGGCCTAGTATTGGGCTGGAAGATCAGAGAAGCAGAACAAGCCACAGCCACCTCACCTCGCCAGTTCCTCAGTTGATCCTGTTTCCTCAGACTGGAAGCCTCTGAGTCCTCATCCAGAAAGAATCTTAGCTGAACTCTTGCTCAAAAGCCTAAAAGCTTAACCAGGTCAAAAGATTCTAGTTCCTGGTCCTCACACCTTATATACCTTTCTGTTTTCTGACATCACTTCCTAGGATTAAAGGCGTGAGTCACCATGCCTGGCTATTTCCAGTGTGGCCTTAAACTCACAGAGATCCAGATGAATCTTTGCCTCCAGAAGGCTGGGATTAAAGGTGTGAGTGTCACCATTTTCTAGCCTCTGTATCTAGTAGCTGTTCTGTTCTCTGACCCCAGATAAGATTATTAGAGTGCACAATATTTTGCTGAACACAATATCACCACAAAAAGTAAGTATGAATGACTACAAACTTTTAAATATATTAGAATTTATCTTGTGGCATAACATATATAATGTGCTGTAGACTGCTGTGCATACTCGACACAATGTGAATTTTTAGGTATCATTGCCCTGTCCATTCATCTTCTCAGTTTCTCTTTACATATTTTCAAGCTCTAATTTTATTAAAGACACAAGAATTAGTTTATTTCCATAAGTAGAAACTGACTATATCTATAGTATATTAGAAGTAAAGTAAAAATTAAACTTAGACATTATTATCCATGTAGAGTAGAAAAAGACTGTATTTATTAGAGAAATTCAAATAGACATTTGATACATGGAATAATATGTAAAGGTTTATTGAGAATCATGATTATTATCACTTGTATATTTGGATAAAATTTAGTTTTATGTTTTCAAATTGGCCATTCTTCAAATAACACAGTGGAAATTAAGAAAGACAAATTTTATTTTAATAGCAATTTATCTTGGGAGATAAAATGCACATCTAAGTATTGTAGAAATATGAATAGGGAGGAGATGAATAAACTCTCCCATAAAATACACTTTAATTAGATAGGTATAATATTAATTATTTTGAGCAGTATGATTATTAGATTTTTGTTCTAAAATGAAGTTTTAAAATCCTGTCTTTATTCTTGATCCCTTCTCTCTCTCTCTCTCTCTCTCTCTCTCTCTCTCTCTCTCTCTCTCTCTCTCTCTCTCTCTCTTTGGTTTTTTGAGACATGGTTTCTCTGTGTAGTTTTGGAGTCTTTCCTGGAACTAACTCTGTAGCCAAGGCTGGCCTTGAACTCAGAGAGATCCGAGTGCTGGGATTAAAGGCATGTGCCACCACTGCTCGGCTCCTCTTCTTTTCTCAATGGTAAGCTTCTAGTTGAATCAAGACAGTAATAAGTTACTCAGGAATAAATAAAAGAATCAGGCAGAAATCTGAATCAGTTTTGAGAAAACAAATATCACATGTTTTACAATATTCCTGTACATGTGACATGAAAGTTGAAGTGAAACTGTCCAAAATAATTAAGGGAAATAAAGGGAGTGAGCGGGATGAGACAGATGAGGATATCAGGTATTTAGGGAGGAATTGTTTCAAAGTGCACGACCTAATTGCAAGAAAATGTCTTTATGAAACATAGTACTATGAAAAAACAAACAATGAAAGCTACTTCACAGAGTATAAAGCTGTTATATCACAAACCTTATCATATTTATTTTGATATTGCTAGATGTTTCTCAAATATAGAAGTCTTATATTAGCACATATGTACCAAGGGAAACAGATCTAACGTACCATGAAGACTAAAAGTATAAAAATGTAATATGTTATGGATTCATATTAAAAGTACAGGTTTTAGAACATGTTTCTTGTCTATATAAATATGTAGGTGAAAGATTTCACAATATATCACTACATAAATATCTTACAATCATTAGATTAAAAGCCTTCGTATGCACAATAATATTTGGTTTAAATTTTGAAAAAGAAAATAGAATACAGACATATTTGAAATTATACCATTTGTTCTGTTTCTAATTTCTGTACTTGGAGTCAAAGGGAGATCATTTCTACAAACGTCTTTTTTTTCTATTAGATTACTTATCATTACGTATCTTACAATCTATAGTCCTCTTACTGTCTTTGTACTGGACTTCTGAAAAACACTGTGTGACTAATTTCTCCTTCTGCCTTTTAAAAAAAAATGTTTAAAATTCCTTTTAAAATTTACTGAATAACTTTCCTTGATATAATTTGCAAAATATATGATTTACTAGGCCATTTTTGGATTGAGGGGAAAGGTGGGGGGTGGGAAGAGGGAGGACAGGGGAATCCATGGCTGATATGTAAAATTAAATTAATTATAAAATAAAAATATTTATTAAAGAAAAGGATCACTATGTAACATTGGCTGGCTTGGCACTCACTATGTAGACCAGATCAGCCTCAAACTCACAGAGATCCCATTGCCTCTGCCTCCCAACTTCTGGGATTAAAGATATGTTCTACTATGCCTGGAGGTTTTCAGCTTTTTGAAGAACTGGAAAAGTCCATGGTTCTACTAATTACCATAGTGTCTGTACCAGTTTGAACTCCCAGGGGAAGTGAATGTTTCCTTTTCTCCAGATTTCTATTAGCATATGCTGTCATTTGTTTTGTTGATCTTGGATATACTGACTGGGGTAAAATGAAATCTCAAAGTAGTTTTAATATCTATTTCCCCAATGAATAAGGTTGTTGCAGATTTTTAAGGGTTTGTCAGCCATTTGTCTTTTATCTTTTGAGAACTCTGCTTAATTATGTTCCTAGTTTTCTCAATAGTTTATTTTTCTTGATTTTTAGGCTTCTTTTTTTAGCTATTTGAATACTCTAGATACTAACCCAATATCAGATTATAATAGTAAATAATCATTTCCATTCTGTAAGCTAATACTTTCCTCAAATAATGGTGCACTTTGCTATCAAGAAGCTTTTTTTGCTTCATGTAATCTCAATTTTAATTTTTTATTAAGAAATTTTTTATTCATTTTACATACCAATCACAGATCTTCCTGTTCCCTCTTCCCACCCCTCCAGACTCCTCCCCCAACCCACACCCCATTCCCTCCCAAAAAAAGGTAAGACCTCCCATGGGAAGTCAGCAGAGTCTGGTACATTGAGTAGAGGCATGTCCAAGCCCCTCCCCCTGCCTTAAGGCTGTGCAAGGTATCCCATCGTAGGTAGTGTGCTCCAAAAATTCTGCTTATGCACCAGGGATGGATCCTGATCCTACTGCCAGGGGTCCCTTTACACAGATCAAGCTGCACAACTGTCTGGCTTATACAGAGGGCCTAGTCCAGTCCCATGGAGGCTCCACAGCTATTGATCTAAATTTCATGAGTTCCCACTAGTTTGATTTGTTTGTCTCTGTAGGTTTCCCCATCAAGATCTTGATGCCCCTTGATTGTAGAATCCCTCTTCTCTCTCTTCAACTGGACTCCTGGAGGTTGGCCTTGCATTTGGCTGTGGATCTCTGCATCTGCTTCCATCAGTTACTGGAGAAAGCTCTATGATGACAGAGTATTCCCTGATCTGATACTAGATGTAAAGCAAAGGATAACCAGACTACAAACCACAGCTCCAGAGAAGCTAGCTAACAAGGACCCTAAGAGAGACACATGGATAGCCCTGGGAAGGGGAAATAGATGTCTCCATGAGTAAACAGGTGATGAGGAGGGGCAATGGAGGGTAGGGGATGGGGGATGAGAACATAAGGGAATTGGAGGGTCAAACTGAAACAGGGATGGAGTGGGAGAGCAATGAAAGAGATACTATGATAGAGGGAGACATCATGAGCATAGGGAGAAACCAGGTGCTAGGGAAGTTCCCAGGAATCCACAAGGATGACCCCAGCTTAGACTACTACCAATAGTGGTGAGGGTGCCTGAACTGGCCTATACTGGTAATCAGATTGGTGATCCCATCCATTTGTAATTATTCTTCTTAATACCAGTTCTATTGGTGTTCTATTCAAAAGTGTTTTCCTGTGCCAATGAGTTGAAGCCTATCTTCTACTTTCTGTTCTATGAAATTTAGGCTATCTGGTCATATGTATGTGCCCTTGATCCAATTGATGTTGCATTCTGTGCAGTATTATTGATGTGTGTCTATTTTCATTCTTCTATATTCAGTTATCCAGTTTGACTAGCCAGATTTGTAGAAGATATTTTCACTTTTAATACTTAGGGAATTTCAAACACATGTTTTTATCATATCATTCTTACCAACTCCTCCTGGATCTTCACCTCCCTTCCCATATCCAACTCTCTCTCTCTCTCTCTCTCTCTCTCTCTCTCTCTCTCTCTCTCTGTATCTCTTCTTCTGTCTCTGTCTCTGTCTCTCTCACTGTGTCTCTCTCTCTCTTGCAATAAAGAAGAAAATATTGAGTCAAGTTTCTGTTGACCAACTACTCCTGGACATGAGGTCTGCCCTAGACTCTGGTTGTTGTACAAAGAGTAACATAATTTTGAAAAACTGATTCTCTCAGTAGCAATCAAATACTAATATCTCCCTAGCCAGTGGCGGGATTTTGTACCCACTTCCCCTCCTCCATACTTAGATTTTTTTCTATATTGTTCTTGAGATGGCATTTTGCTTGGTGTCACAGTCTCTTTGAGTTTATGTGTGTACTTGCCCAGTTGTGTATGAAAAACACTATTTCCTACCACCTCTTGATCTGGCAATATTTCTTTTTATTTTTGTGCAGAGATCCCTGAATCTTCAGGGGGAGAGTGTGATATAGACATATTATTTATGAATAAGCATTCCAAAGTCTCTTATTCTAGTCAGATTCACCAGTTGAGGGTCTCTGTGTTACTTGCCTTCAAAAACAAGAAGACCCTATTTAACATGTGTTAAATTTGTTTATTCTGTGGAACATTTGTTTAATGATGCAAAGATGTGTTATATTCTTCTATGTTTCATTTGTTTAACTCTTAAAGCTGTGGTACTTTGCCTGCCTAAAACACCTGATTGGTCTAATAAAGAGTTGAACATTCAATAGCTGTGCAGGAGAAAGAAATGTGTGGGATTGGCTGTGGTGATATATCCTGTATCAAATAAAGCTTCCCTGAGTATCAGAGGACAGAGACAGCCACTAGATTAAATATAGAAGCCAAGCAGTGGTGGCACACACCTTTAATCCTAGCACTCAGGAGGCAGATATCTGTTTGAACCTCTTTGAGTTCAAAGTCACCCTGGATTACATGAGATTGATTGATTCAGTCTAGGAGACAAACAGAGCCAGGCAGTAGTGACACACACCTTTAATCCCAGTACTTGGGAATCACATGTATTTAGTCCCTCCCAGCACTTGAGATCTCTGTGGTTGATATATTGTGCACCCCAATCAATTTATCTGGGGGTCAGAGAACAGAAAAGCCACTATATTAAACATAAGTTTAGGCAGTGGTAGCACATGCCTTTAATCCTAGCATTCAGTGAGTTCAAAGCCACAATGGAAACAGCCAGGCATGGTGACACACACCTTTAATCCCAGGAAGTGATGGTAGGAAGCAGAAAGGTATATAAGGTGTGAGGACCAGAAATTAGAGCCTTTTTAAGCTGTTAGCTTTTAGCAGCAGTTCAGCTGAGATCCATTCAGATAAAGACACAGAGGCTTCCAGTTTGAGGAAACAAGATCAGCAGAGGAAGTGACGAGGTGAGGTTGGCTGTAGCTTGTTCTGTTTCTTGGATCTTTCAGCATTTACCCCAATACCTGGCTCTGGCTTTGTTTTTATTAATAAGATCTTTCAAGATTCATGCTACAGATCTCATGCCTTTGCTACCAGTATTTGGGAAGCAAATATGTTATTAATCCCAGCACTAGGAAGGAAGTGAAATGGCTGGGCAGAGAAAGGCTTGTAAGGTGTGAGGAGACAGGAACTAAAGCCCTTTTGGCTGAGGACTCAGTCTTTCAGACATGGAGATAGGATCTTGCCTTCAATTCGGCCTCAGGATTCGGTAGTGGTGAGAAGTTTCTCTAGTGGCTTGTTTCTTTGTCCCTCTGATCTTTCAGCATGTACCCCAATATCTAGCTTTTATTTTTTTTAAATTATAAGACGGTTTAGAATTGGCGCAACAGTTGGTAGGCAGAGAGAATAAATAGCAGGATATGTCTAGGCAAAAGTAGATGGAGGAGCAAGAAAATCAGAAGGAGAGGAAGACACTAGGGGCCAGCCACTCAGCAACACAGCCAGCCATGGAATAAGAAGGAAAAAAAGATATATAGAATAATGGAATTAAAAGGCTTAGAGACAAAACATGGTTAACAAGAAACAGGATAATTTAAGTTAGAAAAGCTGTCTAGAAACAAGTCAACCTAAGACCAGGCATTCATAAGGAAAAATGTCTCCATGTATTTATTTGTGAGCTAGATGGCATGCCCCCAAAGAGGAAAAAAAATCTACAAGAACCTTTTCTGATGAGGGTTGAATACTGAAATATGGGTATAGCAAAATATCATTAGAAGTCATTTTATTGCTATTTTCAAATAGAAAATTAATAGAAGTAGGTTTTCCTTGAGTTTTGTGACCTATTGAGCCTAAGAATCTTGGCCTTCCTAGCAATGTCAACTTCATGAAATAGAATTTAAATCTAGTCAAAAAGTGGTTGATTACTCCCAAAACATTTATGGCATCATTATACAAATGAACTTATTTTTGCTAAGAAGATTGTTCAAAATAACTCTTTAAGGCTAAATGTCTTACACCACTATAAAACTTTGTGGTGATATTTTATTTGTGCTGAAATGTGATAATATTTTATTTTTATGTTAATAAATAAAGTTTGCCTGGAGATCAGAGGACATAGCCAGCCATTTTTAAGTAAACACAAGTCAGCAGTGGTAGCACACGCCCTTAATCCGATTACATGGCAGTCAGAGTCTCTGTGTGTTCAATGACACACTACAGAACAGCCAACGTGGTGACACAAGCCTTTAATCCCAGTACCAACCATAGAAACCTGGAGGTCTGTACAGACAGGCAGTGACAAGGAAGTGAGGTAGCTGGGCTAAGAGCCAATGAGAGGGCAGAACAGCAAAGCAACGAAAGCCTGGTAGACAGGAAGTAGCTCCCTTGGGAATCTATGGCAGTGTGGTGAGTTAAGACTAGCTGGCAGCTCTCAATATTTCCCTGATCTCTAAGGCTTTCTCCCCTATATTTGGCTCTGTGTTTCTTATTTAATAAGACCATTTACAATTTCATCTACAAAATTTAGGAAAGGTTTTGGAATTCCATAGTGAACTGTAGTTTAAGTTGCTATTGTTTAAAATTCTTTTTGGTGAACTTAATTATTAACTGACTGTTGTAAAGTTTTTAAACACATTATTGTGACAACATATCAGAAATGCTCAACCTTATTATTTGGAAGTAAAACTTATTTTTAGCTTTATGGATATGTATATTCATTCACTTTCCAAAAGTTCTTGAGTAATCTTGATAATGATATTATATTGAATATTTTACACTTCAAAAAATTAAAGAAATTTTCACTCATCTAATAATAAATATTAAAGTTAAATGGTGAAATCATCCATTCTTAAAAAATTTGAAAATATGTAATAAAATCTTAAGGCTATAATTATTTAATTTAGTATTAGTACTTTGAAAGATTATGAATTAATGTGAACCTTTTTAATACTCTAATTTCCAAGTGATGGCTACCATTTCATGTACAAAATTTAATTCCTTCGGACGTTAAGTTCCAAAGTAGGAATCCTGTTTTATCTCACAGGAATCATTGGCTGCCAGTAACTCTTCATCTAATGTTTCAATCACGTAGAATTTTCCACAATTACAGTGGTATGTCACTTGGTGTTGTCCCTGTGCGGGTTTTGTTTGGACAATTTTAAGTTTTGTGTTTCATGGGGGTCACATCCCTGTCCTGTCTAGGGAACACCAATTTGTAGCAGGTGTATTGGGCCTCTGATTCTTGTAATCTTTATGTCTCTACTTATGCAATATTCTATGAGCCTTAGGTGTACAGGTTGCATTGTAACATACACCGATTATAGAAGGGAACCCTATACTCAGTGGTTCTCTGCATTTTGACTAGTTGCAGGTTTCTGTGATATGCTCTGTCTGATGCAAAAAGATGAATAAAGAAAAAGATGTCATGAATTTGAAAGAGAACAGTGTGTGGAGGTAGAAGGAAGTAGTTAGAGTAAGGAGGGAAATGATGCAGCCATATTATAATCTCAAAAAATAAAAGTTAAAAAACAAGCTTCTTTGCTGAGGTATGAGAGCTACATTTATCTTTGGATATAAAGATATGTATTTATAATGCAGTTAGACATTATACTGGTTTAGTCAATTGGTGGCAGGAAGTTGCCATCTAGGATTTTTGACCTTCCCAGTCACAGGTAGATGGTTAGATATTCTGAGAAAACCTTTTCACAAAAATCATTTGAATCAGGGCTGAAGTGACTTCTTAATGATTAGGAGAACTTGATGCTCTAGGCTATAGTACTCACATTATTTGCCTCACAATTACCTATGATTCCAGATACACGGTATCAGACATCCTCATTTGGCCTCCAAGGGTAACCAAGTATATGTGGAATAAACATAGAGAGACACAGACACAGACACAGAGAGAGACAGAATCAGAGGGAGACAGAGAGCTAGAAAGACAGAGATAGTAAGATCTTTTAAAAATCACTTCAATGCCATTAATTAATGAATATCTTTGTAAGACTATTTATTTCAATATAATTTTTGTTTGTAATTCTCTTTTAATCAGAAACTGGGTTTCTCTTGTTAATAACACAATTTTCAGTGAGGTAATTAAGAACTGTTTTTTTTTCTTACAATTAATGTTATTCTCTTTTTTCCAAGTTCTTTTTTGTAGGATACCATCAAAACTAAACTGCCCCATATTTTTCATTATTTCTTCATTTTACTTCTCCCATTGGCCTTTTAAATGTAGCTTGAGATTTAAATGTAAAACTCCATTGAAACTGCTAACATTTTATCAGGAACCTCACTTATTGCAGAGTTTTCTTTAGTCCACAGATGTTGAGGCAACATAAGACATTAAGTGTCAAAGTAATGCTCCCTAACCACCTGCTACTTGCTTCCTGTTGAGACCACAAAGTAAACACATATTTTGTAGGAGAGAAAAAGTAACACTGTTATATGGAATGACAGAGGATTTTTGTTGTTTTGTTTCGTTTTCTCGCCTCAAAAATTGCTAAATTTGTCTTTAGGTGGCAAAAATGGCAAGAAATTTCAAAAGGTGTGTTAGAACAATAAGTTGGAAAACAGTTTTACAAAACATATGCTAAACAACAATAAGTTAATGTTTATCACCAAGAAGATATTTAAAAAACAAAGAAAGTTGTTGGTTGTGCATAGAACTTTTCAGAGAATAGAATTTATGGCACAAGTACTAAAAATATTTCTTTAGCATAGTATAGAAAAAGCTTTCATTGACATAAATTAAATATTGTGTTACTTTTATTATTTATCTCCACCAAGAATATTTTCTAATATAGAGACGCATGCTCTCAGGGAAGCTCATAGAGAACAAGATTACTAGACAGGAACCTCTTTTTAAGTGTCCGAAGCATTCTTGTTCCTGAAATCTATACATTTTAAAGGCCAGGTGTGGTGATATTTTTTGTGATCTAACAAAGAAAGCTCGCCTGAAGATCAGAGGGTAGAGTTAGCCACTAGTTAGCCATAGAGGCCAGACAGTGGTAGCACACACTTTTAATCCCAACACTCAGGATATAGAGGCAGAGACAGACAGATCTCTGTGAGTTCAAGGCCACCCTGGGCTACACAAGATTGATTCAATCTGAAAGAGAAATGGCACCAGGCAGTGGTGGCATACACATTTGTTCCCAGCCTTTGGGATCTCACACTTTAATTCCAGCACTAGGGAGGTGAAGGCAGGAACTGATATGGCTGCACAGAGAGGGGAATATAAGATGGAAGGAGACAGGAGATGGGCCTCCTTTAAGGCTGAGGATTCCTGGAGGTAAGGAGTCTCTCTAGTAGTTGGGTGCTCTGCTTCTCTGATCTTTCAGCATTGACGCCAATATCTGACTTCAGGTTTTTATTAAGACCGATTGGGATTTATACTACAGCCAGTTTCATAGCAATTAACTGAAATATAAGAAGTTTATTTAGAACCATTGTCTTAACTTGCTATATTTAATTTTAAAAATAAACTAAAACACTTATTTCTTTAAAAATTTCTAATTTATCATTATGTGATCTTGAAATGGGACTGGCCAGCCCTTCTCTATCAATTATTCTCAAGTCAAATTGTAATTGGTTTATGTGTACATGCATGTGTTTATCCAAGAAAATAAGATAAATACAAAACTGAATAGATTAGCAAAAAACATTTATTTATAACATATACTCATGATCTTGGACTGTGTGAAAATTCAGAAACTGCGATTGTATGATGACATTGCATCATTGTAATACATTTTATCCATAACTTAATCTCACCTAGAAATGAAATTAATTCACTAGATTTCTCTTTGAGACTTGACTACAAGTATTTGTGATTACAAGTATACAGCATGGAATGCATAAATGTTTTTCAATATCCTGTGAATAAATTTACCCAAAACATCTGTAATCAGTGTAAAATAGACTGCAGTGTCCTATACTTTAAAAAGTAGAGGAGGTTTTTCCTTATTCAGATTACTAAATCCTGTTGTAGAATAATAGTTAAAGATCTGTCACATTTGTTTATGCTATGGAATATATGTTTAATGATGCAAAGACATGTTGCATTGTTTTATGTTGCATTTGTTTAACTCTGTGAAGCTGTGTTACTTTGCCTGTCTAAAACCCCTGATTGATCTAAGAAAGGTCTGAATGGCCAATAACAAGGCAGGAGAAAGGATAGGTGGGGCTGGCACGCAGATAGAACAATGGGAGGAGAAATCTGGGGGAAGATTGAGGAGCAAGAAAAGAAGGAGGACATCATGGGCCAGCCACCCAGCCACAAAGCAAGCCACAGAGTAAGAAGTAAACAAAGGCATACAGAAATAGAAAGATAAAATCCCAGAGGCAAAAGATAAGTGGGATAATTTAAGCTAAAAAAAGCTGGCTAGAAATCAGTCAAGTTAAGGCCAGGAATTCATAAGGAAGAATAAGCCTCAGTGAGATGCATTTGGGAGCTGGTTGGGAGGGTGGGGGATCCCCCTAAGAGGGAAAGAGCCTGGGGGAACCCTCTAAGAGGCAAAGAGCCAAAAGAGTATATAAACCAACTATAATAGCATCTTTATTCACAATTCCCTCCAAAAGACACAACCAACATCATTAAAATGTGGACCAGAGATTCTTGATGGCTATTTTATATACTTCATGAGATTCTAAACTACCCAAAATAGCAGTAGTCATAGTAAAAGTAAACATATAAATATATACATTTTGAAACATTAACCAGACCTATCATCATTTAATAATTTTAAACATTTCCTAGCAAAGAAATTGTACTTTCCACTTTCAGCATTTTCAGATAAGATTTCCAAAGAGTTTTACACATGTAAACACATTAAACTTTCTTTATCCCTAATAAATGAAAGTGAAGCCAAAACATACTAGTTTGTCAAGAATGTGAAATGTAGGTTAACTTCTTTTTTTCTTGTAATAGAAGATAAAAATGATAAATTTCTTTTCAGGAAAAGGAATTACAAGTGATTTCCTTTTTGTCCAGTATTGGAGTCATTCTAAAGTACACTCAGTAATTTTCATTTTTATGATAAAATTAATGATAAATGACAAGAGTATGGGGAAAGAATTTATTTCAATATATTTTGCAAGATTGTAACTTTTCTCTAAAAAAATATATTATAGGAATGGAAAACCTCGCTCCTTGCTGTCTATACCTTGTTTGTGACCCTTTGAGATTACACTATATATTTTGGAATGACTGTGCAATCGAGGGAATTGAAAGCCATAAGTTTTCAATCATCTTTACTTAACAGACACAGCAAATCATCAGATATTTGTTAGTAACATGCTAATTCAACATATATGTTGTTTGTCTACTCTTCTATTTGAACCCAAATGACCTATAACTGGATTAAGGATTTAAAGATAGTGCTATTAATTTATCTCTTGATCAGGTGGCCCCACCCTACTTCATCTCCCCTTTGCTTTTTCAGGAGTTAGAATGTTGAGTTAGAGTTTCACAATCTTAGGATGTCATGGTGCTTGACTGTCATCTTAAAGACCAGGTAGAGTAAATTGTGAGTTCCAAGCCATCCTGTAAATAGTAACAGCATGTTTCTTTTAGTCAAATTAGTTTTTTCATGTAAGTAGTATATTTGTCAACTTGAGAGATTTATTTTGTTACCTACGTTTTATTTTAACTTAATATAATATAAAAATTAAAATACTTCCACAGAGAAAACTGATCTAACAGGAAGTGGAAGATGTGGTAGAAATACCTCTGAAATGGACTTTGGAGCCGTATTTGTGTTCTAAACATTATCCAAGCCACTTGAACATCTTCTAGTAATAGAGTCCACTGAAGAGTCTCAAAATCATTGTATCTAAAGTCCCTGTAGTTTTGAGTTTTAGTTATGATGAAAGGAAGGCTTTTCTCCTAGTAATTACTGCATATGGCTTCACTCATTTTCCTGTTTAAACTATACTTTTAAATAAGACCTTGAAAATGAAACTAAACAATATCATCTCTCACAAAGAAGTTTCATGGTATCAAGATTTGTAAGAAAATTAAACCTATTCATCTAAATCCAGTTTGTTTGATTTTGCTCATTAAAAAAATAGACTCTGGGCCGGGCGGTGGTGGCGCACGCCTTTAATCCCAGCACTCGGGAGGCAGAGCCAGACGGATCTCTGTGAGTTCGAGGCCAGTCTGGACTACCAAGTCAGTTCCAGGAAAGGCGCAAAGCTACACAGAGAAACCCTGTCTCGAAAAACCAAAAAAGAAAAAAAAATAGACTCTGGCCGGGCGGTGGTGGCTCACGCCTTTAATCCTATCACTTGGGAGGCAGAAGCAGGTGGATCTCTGCGAGTTCGAGGCCAGCCTGGGCTACAGAGTGAGTTCCAAGAAAGGCGCAAAGCTACACAGAGAAACGCTGTCTTGAAAAAAAAAAAAAGAAATAGACTCTGATGCCATATTAAACCAACTTTTCACCCTGCACTCAGTATTTAATTCACAATTTTCTTGATAAAAATAAATGCATACATGTAGTAAGCAAGAATGTAGGTACATGTAGATCGTATAACCAACATTATAATTTATTATGCTGAGGATCATCCTAGAAGGTTCACACTCTAAATTCCTAACTATGGTCCTAGCCCTATCCCCCCAAGGCTGCTCACCTGTGCAATATATCTTAGCTGAAAGTCAGGTCCAGTCTCTAATGGAAGTCTCTGATTTGAGGGTCAGCATCCTGGGGGAGACACTGCAGCCACAGGGCAGATCTAGGGGGAGTCTCTTCAGATGTACAGAGCAGAAAATTGCTCTTGGTTTCTCCTTATATAATGTCCAGTGGTCATCATGGAGTTCTAGGACTGTGTCTGCTTATCTTCAGTAAGTGATGGCACTGGGTTCTGGTTATCAGGTGCAGCCTTGGGTGTAGTATGGATCCTGACTAAGCTTCTTTTACATGTCTGAAAGCATTTTTTACTATGCTCATTACAATACACAAACCAGAAGGAAGACAGTCCTTGTAGAAGTTAGAGTCAGAGATTAAAAGTTAGCAGCAGAACATGAGGAAGAGTGTTAAATAGGATAAAAGGTTCAAATGAAAAGTTTACTCAGTGAAAGGAGGGATGCACAAATTTTGATTATTAACTTGAATAGTTAAAATATACAAAACTGTGTTCTTTGTGTAGCAAGAAAATAATGACAAATTTAAATTTGGCTAATTCTGCCATGAGGGTCGTTATGTATGATTAGTAGGATGAAAATATCATGTGAAGGAATAATTATAGGCCAGAGCAAAATTAAAGCTACTAGAAGGAAAGGACGTTTTTAAAGGACTGAAAAAGAAAATAGATTTATTTTTGTTATGTCAAGAGAGAGACAGATTTTAACAGAGCCTGATGAAATAAACACTGTTTGGTGGAGGAGAAGGAGTTAGAGAAAGGATAAGTTTTTCATACGGTGGAACCATGTGTTTGGAAGACATACAGGAATACTTTGCAGAATATGTAAAAAGTTCTATTTAATACAAAATTTTTAATCAATTTTACAAAACACGAAGTTACTAAAACTTTAAGGCTAGATTGATGGGTATGTCTGAAAGAAAAAAAAATTGTAAGAAATAGCAACAGTTCAAAGTTGTCCAAAATTGGGATGAAGTGTTTTAAGCTGAGTGGAATTTTGTCAAGCCTTTCAAGACAGTTTAGTATGGAACCTGTAACTTGATTTCTTGCTTAAGTACATATTAGAGAAAACATACAAGACTGGATGGCATAGCATCAGCAACTAATTGAGAGGGCCCAGAATCTTGAGGAAATAATACACAGAGTTCTAGATTATTCCTACCCCATCTTTTCCAAATGCTAATTTATGCTTTGATCACACGTTCTTGCCTCTTCTGTTTTACAGCACAAGGTCATATGAGGCTTAATGAGTGTTAAACCTGAAGGCATTTTGGATTTTGGGAACAATGACACTGATGCAATGATGTTTACATTTTCCATAGGATTTTGCTTTTATTTAAGTGCAACCTTTACATGAAGTGATGTAGATAACTAAGATCTTTCCTTTTTTTTTTTCTTTCTTTTTTTTGGCTTTTTAAGACACGGTTTTTCTGTATAGTTTTGGTGCCTGTCCTGGATCTCACTCTGTAGATCAGGCTGGCCTCGAACTAACAGAGATCTGCCTGGCTCTGCCTCCCGAGTGCTGGGATTAAAGGCTTGTGCCACCACCAACTGGCAATAACTAAGATTTTAAATAAAGAATGTGGCTGCTTTTAACTCTTATACAAATAAATATGCCTGAGGCTAAATTGAGTGTTGGACTATTATCATTAGCAAAAGAAATTTCAGGACAGCCTGTATTGACTGGGTCACATGGTTATTAATAGTTACCCTTTTGTAGTTCTATAGTGAAAGGGAGCAAGCAGGACAAAAAATACAAAATATATGGTTTGAAGGGACCATATGGTAATGTTAGAGCCAAAGGCCTATGTTTAAATATAAGAGTTTGCCGGGCGGTGGTGGCGCACGCCTTTAATCCCAGCACTTGGGAGGCAGAGCCAGGCGGATCTCCGTGAGTTCAAGGCCAGCCTGGGCTACCAAGTGAGTTCCAGGAAAGGCGCAAAGCTACACAGAGAAACCCTGTCTCGAAAAACCAAAAAAAAAAAAAAAAAAAAAACCTAAATATAAGAGTTTAAAAAAAGACTTGACATTAAATTGAACACAGAGTGGTACTCTCAGGGCAAGACCCCACCCAGATAATCTTACACCTGTGAAAGGAATAGTACTTAGGGATTTTCTCCACCTAAAGCATATCAACTTTCCAAAGCTTATGTAAATATAATTCAAAGGAAGGTCCAGACTGTACCTCAAGCAAGAAAACCTTGGCAACATTTACCACATGGTTCTGGCTTTAAAGTCAAGGATACAGGAGTAAAAGGTTTGTGAAATCTACCTCCATTTTTAAGGAAAGCCATTGGTGCCAGCTATGTGTGGCAGATGAGTCCTTGCAGGGAGGACCATTATATGTTGCTATGAAGATGAAGACTTTATGGAACTGGAGCTCCAAGATGTTGGAGATGCCAGAGTCATGGGATACCTGAAAAAGACAGATAAAGACAGGATATAGTACCAGCCTATATGAAAGAAATGTGTAGCAGGCAAAAAAGCTGGGAGGATTTGGGGATCTGAAGGCCCTTTGTGCTGTGGATGATTGATTGATAAATAAAGCTGATTGGCCAGTAACCAGGCAGGAAGTATAGGTGGGACAAGGAGAGAGGAGAATTCTTGGAAGTGGAAGGCTGAGGCAGAGACACTGCCAGCCACCAGGATGAGAAGCAAATGTTAAGATACCGGTAAGCCACGAGCCACATGTCAAATTATAGATTAATAGAAATGGGTTGATTTAAGATATAATAACAGTTAGCAAGAAGCCTGCCATGGCCATACAGTTTATAAGAAATATAAATCTCTGTGTATTTACTTGGTTGGGTCTGAGCTGCTGCAGGACTGGCGGGTGAGAGAGATTTGTCCTGACCGTGGACCAGGCAGGACCAGGAAAACTCTAGCTACAAATGGCACCCAAAGGGTTGGCAAGAGTTTCCACCTAAAACCTGATAAAAAGATTCTAAAACAGAGCTAAAAACAGCTTTCTAATTGTCTCTCTCAAGTTAACGGCAGCCTGCAGGTTTGAGCTACTATGGCAGGTTCCTGGTATGCGGGTTTGACCTGCACTATGACTGGAATGAGGCATCTACAAGTGGCACATTATGTTGCATGGTAGATTTAGTCTTTGATAGTACAAAAAAAGAGGTTTCTGGGTTACATGCTGCTTTGATAGAAGCATAGAACCACTGTTTCTAAGAGTTGATGGCCCCCAGAGCTGGTGGTAAACATACCACAACCATGTTGGGAAGCTGAGGTGAGTGGAGAAACCAGCCAAAGCTGCTATTTTAGGCCTAGTAATGCTGCAGTTTAAAATAACAGATTCACAATCAGACAGATTCAGATGGAACAAGACTTTAAATGCTTTACAATGTGTGTAAAAATGTATGTAGGCTTGGAAGAGAGAGAAAAAGGAATATATACAGTTATATAAAGAAATAGTTTTTTAAAATAAAGTCTTTAAAGAGACAGTAAAGGTAGTATAAAAATAAATCACGTGAAGATGAATATTATAGAGAGAATCTGGATTGTGTTGTCTTTGGGATTTTTAGCTGCAGAAAAACATTTGTTTGTAAAAGCTGTTGAGTTAAGCCAATATGTATATTTTAAAGGTACCTTGACTTCAAAATTTGGATGTAACAATATGTTGCTTTGGAAAAGAGGCTCTGCTTTTATTTCCACAGAAAGCCAGAGGCTATGGATTTGTTCCAGATTAAGATACATCAGGTTTGACCAGCCAAGACCCCCTGAAAGGTCTCCGATGACACCATGACCCAGATGATCCAACATCCAGGATGGTTTGAAGGCCTCATGGACTACTCCATAATCCTAAAATTTTCTTTGTGTCCCCATAAGATGAGGCACCCCCCTCCAGCAGGAAGTAGTAAGAGAAGCTATGCACAAATTCCCAAATATACCAAGTTGGCTTTGGAGATGGAATTGGCTCACTCCTTCTCTAAACCCAAGAATATTGATAAAAGAAAAGGTTAAGAGGTTCTTCTGTCCCATATCAGAAGAGACCTCTGGTGTGAGATGGAGAAAAAGCAATATTTTTATTTAAATCAGGTTAATTATAAAAACAATATCTTTCTGAAAGAAGAAAGGGGATATGATACAGATATATAGGACATAGATGTGACAGGATAAATGGGTAGATTATTGGACCTACTTATAAAGAGCAACTTGTTTAAAAATGTTTTACATTGCTATGGATTTTAGTTTATTGATACAAATTTAAAGTTAATTTTGTTATACTGTATGTGTATTTTTACTCTTGTTTAAGGAATTATGTTTATGTAACTCATTTAATTTGTAATGGATAATTAAGAAATACAGATTAATAATTAGTCTTCTACGATAGTCAAACTTGTAGCCATGTTAGTTAAGTTTTCTAGGTTTACATAGATATATTTCAGATAGATAGGTAATCTTCAAACACTTCAAAGACCTACAGAATACGGCATGTAAAATGTTTTAAAAATTTAGACTTTCTGGACAGTGAGACATGTCTGCTCCTGGCAGCACCAATTTACTTCAGAGAGGAGGATGGGCATTGAAGACACTCCATAGGTAGTTTATCTTGTTCTTGGCAAAATAGCCATTTGGGCAAGAAACTGTTCTTACCTGGACTGCTTGAGCGACTGGACATGCAGGACCCATAAAAAGGTGATCCCTGAACTTTGCTTGGCAAAATGGTCCTTCAGGTTCCTGCTTCACAGAGGAAACTGCTAGACATTCTAACAGGACACAGAGAGTAGTGACTGAGATTCTCTAAGCCTATGGGCTGAAGACAGATGCCCCAACTTTACAGAGGAACTTTGGATGACTGTCCAGGCTGTTAGCTGTATCTGTCTACTCTTGCAAGACTCTTGAATGTTGCTTGCACCCTTCTCCCGTTTCTCAGGTAATAGTATATCCTTCTGAGGTCTTTGATGTAGTTGAAGACTAGATAATTATAATTTTCATTAGTTATTATAAAAGAAAAGTTAGATATAAAACCTTAGACTTGCAAATATAGGATAGATGGACTATTTTCTTTAATTTTGCCAAATACAAATAGACTAGATATTAAAACTGTAGTTCTTGCCTGATAACTGTTTTGTTATCTGTAATTTTACTATGTGAAAGTTAAAATCTTCCTTTAAAAAAACAGAAAAGGGGAAGTGCTATGGATGATTGATTGATAAATAAAGGTGATTGGACAGTAGCCAGGCAGGAAGTATAGGTGGGACAAGGAGAGAGGAGAATTTTTGGAAATGGAAGGCTGAGGCAGAGACACTGCCAGCCACCAGGATGAGAAGCAAATGTTAAGATACCGGTAAGCCACAAGCCACAAGCCACATGTCAAATTATAGATTAATAGAAATGGGTTGATTTAAGATATAAGAACAGTTAGCAATAAGCCTGCCATGGCCATACAGTTTATAAGAAATATAAGACTCTGTGTATTTACTGTGTATTTACTTGGTTGGGTCTGAGCAGCTGCAGGACTGGCAGGTGAGAGAGATTTGTCCTGACCGTGGGTTGGGCAGGACCAGATAAACTCTAGCTATCCCTTTGTGCATCACACATGAGATGCAATGTTTGGAATTTTTCCTGCATCATTTCAAATTTTATTTGGATCAGTATTTCCCTACTATGCCAACTCTCCTCCATTTTGGAATAGTACCATATATTCTATGTCATAGTTCATTGAAAATATCTTATTTGCTTTTCTATTTTTTAGTGGTTAACAATTAAGAGATTGCCTCAAGTCCCAAAAAAAAAAAAAGACTCTGGAATTGCACAAATTCTTGAGAATGAAAGGATATGTGGACTTTTGAAGTTGAATTAAACACATTTTATGTTACAATATGGCTTCAAGCCTATAGGGACCTAGGAATGGAATTTGATGGTTTTCAGGAGAATGTCCCCCACTGGATCATATATTTGAAACTTTGGTTCCCATTTGGTGTATTATTTAGGAAGAGATGTATCACTGGGGTGTGGTATTTGAGGTTTGAAAAGTCTGCACCAGGTTCAGTATCCCTTTTGGTTACTACTGCTTTCTTGTGAATCAGATATTTATCTCAGCTATTTTTCCAGTACCATGCCTGCCTGCCACCATTCTCCCTGCCATAGGGATTATGAAATGACCCTCTGAAACTGTAAGCAAGGCCGCAATTCAATGCTTTTTTTGATACGTTGCCTTGGTCATGATGTCTCCTTAAAACAATTAAACAGTTTCTAAAACAGTATAGCATATATTTCATATTATTTCTTTTTTTTTTTCGATTTATGTGAGACAGGGTTTCTCTGTGTAGCTTTGCACCTTTCCTGGAACTTACTTGGTAGTCCAGGCTGGCCTCGAACTCACAGAGATCCAACTGGCTCTGCCTCCCTAGTGCTGGGATTAAAGGCGTGCGCCACCACCGCCCAGCTCATACTATTTCTTAGTATACAACTGTCTATAGCAATATTTTTTCTTCTAAATACAATAAAGCAACTTATTGCACTAAAAATAGAATTTCATGTTTTATAGAAATTATTTAATTGTTGTTTTTCATAGATTTTAAATGAATAATAATAACTTGATAATAACTTTAATTAAAAATCAAATATTTTAATTAATTACATATGTGGTTAAAACATGATCATTATAGTCTTGCATATTGTGTTATTATTAAAAACATAGTTGTATTTTTAATTAAACTACAATATTTATATATTTTTTAATTGGAGAGTTGTCTTTTAATATTTTAATTGAGTCATATGATAATTTTAATCAAAAATAAACTTTAGCCTTTTACTAAATGAATTATATCATTCCGTCTCCTATTACCTACAATGTGATGATTTTTCTAAGTACTTTAACTCTGAAGGTGTATGGGAGCAATAAAATCAGTTCTTATGAAATAACGAACATAAAAGTGGTTATGTACCATTGCTGAGTATGGCTTCTAAAAGGAAACTTCAGAGAATCTCATGTCTATGAAACTCTAAGTTATTTCCCTAATTATTTATAGCTGCATTAAAGAGGAAGTACTTAATATTTAATTCTACATCATAGAGATGAAAGAAGACTAGAGAAAACTTGAATCATAAATTTACATTCATTTTTAAACTAAGAATTCTTGTAATAAAGACAGCTGTGTATAGATAAGATGGTACTTTGTTCAATATGAAATGAAACTCTAGACTTTGTTGGTGAAACTATTACTGGAGTGATATGAACAAATGTCTAGTCTCTCAAGATAGGCAACAGATAGACTAAAGTACAGATATCACCTGTTTCTATTGCTGTGAAGACACACCATGATCATGGCAACACTTATAAATTAAAACATTCAATTGGGGTGAAACACAGTTCAGAGGTGCAGTCCATTTTTGTCATGGTAAGATATGGCCACTTACAGGTACACATAATGCTAATGAAGTAGTTGAGAGTTCCATATCTCGCATGCAACAAGAAGTGGACTGAGACTTGAGACAGTACCTTGAACATATATGAGACCTCAAAGCCTGCCTTCACAGTGACACACTTCCTCCAACAAGACCATATCTGCTCCAACAAGGCCACACCTCCTGCTAGTGCCACACCCTATGAAATTATGGAGGTCAATTACATCCACATTCCACTCCCTGACAGCTATGAGCTTGTCACAATATCATAATGAAAAATGCATTTACTCCAACTTCAAAAGTCCGCACATTCTCTCATAGTCTCAACAATATTTAGAGTCCAAAGTGTTATCATTCAGGAATTTACACTGGCCTGTTCTCAGGAACCTAGCAGAACACATCAGCAACAGTAACCAAGATATGACACTGTAGCTACTGCAGCCACTAAGTAGAGCACTGTCCTTATGTACATGTATTATATCCCTTATGAAAGTAAGCCCTTCCTATCCTTCTATCTCTTTCCTTCTGCTCTTGCTCAGAAGCCACCTCTCCACCTCCCCCTAGTAAACCTCCCACTTGAGCTCTGTTGCATGTTGTGACTTTGTGGTATCCCTTGGCTCCAATCCACTAAGGTTGCCTTCCACCACTGCTGCCCTACTGTTGCATTGGTGTCGTGAGTCTGGCAGTCCCTTCTGGTGGCTCCTCCTACCCACTGGTAGTCTGAGGCACACTGAGACCCTGTACCCAGTCTATCTTCAACAGGCTCACTTTCCAACTGACTGATCACTGGTTAATTCACCCAACACTGAGAACAATTTGTAAGCACCCCTTCTCCTGGTCAGCATAAATATTAGCTTCCCCAGATCTATGGGAGTGACTATTGAACACCCAGCACACCACTGGTATTTTTGGAGGTGGAAGAACCCCTAACCATGGTCTTTAAGGCTATGATTGACCCTTTTTGCTGACACTCACACCTGGACATTTCCCATGAGTGGGGCTTAATCTCTCAAACATGGTTTTTCACCTTTTGGCCTCATTTGCAAGCCCTAGTACCAGGCAACCATGTCTCACTCAGGATCAGAGTCCTTAACCCCTGTTCTTCTGTGACAACATACTGAATAGCTTGTGCCCACAGTCTGATCCTCCCTGAATCCCTGGGATGCCGGAACATTCAGGCTATGGATCTTCTTCCTCTGCCTTGCTCATTGGAACTTTGTCCTCCACCATACCTTCTAGCTTTCCCCCAGGATGCATTTTGGAGAACCTTATATCTTTCTTCTAAACTTAATCTACCTTTACAGTCAAATCTTGTGGTGATACTGTGTTTGTTCTCTGACAAATAAAGCTTGCCTGGCGATCAGAGTGAGGAGCTAGCTACTAGTTAGTCATAGAGGCCAGGCAGTGGTGGCACACACCTTTAATCCCAGCACTAGGGACATGGAGACAGGAAGTGATATGGCTGGGTGGAGAGAGGAATATAAGGCAGGATGAGACAGAAACTCACTCATTTCAAGCTAAGGAGTTGTCAAGGTAAGAGATAGCTCTGGCTTGTTCCTTTGTCTTTCTGATTTTTGAGCATGTACTCTGATATCTGGCTCCATGTTTTTATTATTAAGACCAATTAGGATTTGTGCTACAAAATCTGGCCTCAATATCCTTAGATAATTAATACAGCTGGCCACCTACTGGCACCCTATATCCTGGTATTATATAGAACCTTTGCAACTTCTGCCAGTGATCAGGTAGATGGAAAGAGGTATCCTATGTCCAAGCTTTCTCTCATCTTTGCTTCAAGCCTTTCCTCTGTTTTTCTGTTCCTTCACTTAGCTCCTACTAGCTATGAAGCCTAAAATAAAGGAGCCATCCACTACTCTTGACCTTGATAATGAGCCTCCACCTTACTGACCTCAACCTCTCCCCCTCCAGCTCCTTCAGTCCCCTCTTCCTTTTCTCCAGCAATGAGCTGTTCTAAACATCCTACTCTGGCACCCACTTTCACTCCACCAGCAGTCTGCAGTTTCCCTGTTACTTACTTGCACTTTGCTGTGTGACCCCCTCCATCTCCCTCTATCCAGCCTAATGAGGCCACAGTTTTCCCTTTGTGGGAGGTTGCTGGAGTAGATAGCCTGGTTAAGGAACATGTCCCCTTTTCATTAAGTAAACTCACTCAAAGAGAAATGTTAATTTCTGCAGCAGCAGCTTGCCTCTATTGCCAAAGCAGTTACATCATCACCTGTCACCAGTTGCCTTTCTATCATCATCTATGGGACATGTGCACCCTTTAAAAGCTTATCCTCTTTGCCTCTTCTGTTCACTCTTTGCCTCTTTCTTGTCTCTCATCTCTATTACCTCTTTCTCCTCTTTGTCTGTAATTTCCTCTCTTGCCTCCTCTTTCTTGCTTCTCTTCTCTTTCTCAAACCCCCACTCTGACATGGTCTTTCACTCTTCCACTTCTCTCCTCCTACAATTAACCTCTTGCATTAACTCTGTTGTGTGTGGTGTGTTTGTTTAGAGGTATATATCATGGCAGGGCCCAAGGAAAGGTACCCATTTCTTGTTGGGACCCTTCCCAACTCCTCTACCTGCAACAGATCTGCTGTCTTCCAACTGCATCAAATTTTCTTTCTTGTTGACTAATGGCTTTGCCTTCCATTCAATACCAACAATTGGGTCTTCCCCTAGATGTGAGGCTTCATTTCTCAAGCATGGTGCTCTCCTCACCTTCAGCCTTTTTTCAAAATCCTGGTACCAGATGACTGTGTCTCTCTCAGGCTCAGAACCCTTAGCTTCTGTTCTTTCATGATGTCATAATGAACAGCTTGTGCCCACTCAATCCAATCCTCCCTGGATACCTGGAATGGTAGGCCATTCAAGCTTTGGATATTTTCCTCTGTCCCGTGCTTAGGAAACATGTGATACACCTTGTTGCTCCCATTAGGATGTCTTTATTCAACCCACTGATCACTCCTTTGAAATCAACTATGGCCTCCGTATACCCTCAACCAGGCAGTAGGGGGACAGAGAAAGAAATCACAAATTTCTTTTTCTTTGCTTCAAGACCTGCTTTTTTTCTGTCTGCTTTCCCTCTCTAAATGTCCTGTCTTTGTTTACTGAAATGTGGGAGTAAAATATGGGGAGGCCAGCTTTGTCTTGCTTAGCACACACCAGTATCCCTTTCTTTTTATTTATTCAACTCCTATAAATGTGTGTGTGTGTGTGTGTGTGTGTGTGTGTGTGTGTGTGTGTGTGTGATGTGTATATATGTGATCTGGATTTAACTCTATATGTGTTACTGTAAGTTGCATTTAACTCTGCATCTATGTATATGTAACTTGGATTCATCTCTGTGCATATGTATGCATGTAATTTAGATTCAACTATTGCTTATAAAAACATGTTTTAAACAGCAACCATGTGGCTTTCCTCCATCTTGGCTGATGACCTCATTGGAATGTAGGCAGCAACATGTCTGGCATCTTTTACTAAGGGTAAAGTGTACATATCATGTGATACTACTTAGTACTAACGAGGTCTTTGTTCATTGTATCTCCTTTTAGACTAAGAAAGCAACATGTTTCAAATACTTTGGACTGGTATGGACTTTTGTATGATGATAGAAATATCAGGTTAAATTTGTTACAACACACTGGATATGTGATTCAACTCTGATTTAGAACATACTCTATATGGTGATAAAAATTTAAGGTTATAAAGGCCTATTCAGAGTAACAAAAGCCAATTTAAGATTTAAACTTAAGTGCTTATGTCTTTGCCAAGTGTTCAACACCAAGCTTCTAGAGAGTTTAGATAAGTGGAAACATATGTTTAATAAATAAGGAATATTTGATAAATAAGATAGATATTCTCTGGTCCTGGTCCCCAAAGGGGGTCCTTTTCCCAAAGTTGGGTATTAGGACAGAGGGCCCCATGGCTTGTCAAGTGCTGGCCTGTGAGCTCCCTCATTCTCTGTGTATGTGCCCCACCCCATCTCACAGGCTTCCTTTTCTCCTGTTCCCACTTTGTCCTGGGGTCTTTCCCCTGTCACTTTTCTTTGCCTTCTCAGGAGACAGCCTTACCAGATTTGTATAAACTTATTCTGTTTTTACCCATGGAACTGCTTTTTGCTTTCTTTATTGATCCCATTATCTATGATTAAAATTTTTATTTTGATATTATAAAAGCTTCCATTCAAAGTCATTATTTTTAAGGATAAACCTAAGAAGTGTATAATGTAAAGTCCTAGTCTTATGAAAGCTGCTAACTTATTGTAGACTGTTAAGGAACATGAGTTAAACTCAGTCATCTTATAAATAACCAAGATTTTTAATTGTAGTCATGCTAAGGACAAATATACTCAATTATAGGGATAAACCTTACTTAGCCCCCTCTACATGTTTTCAAAATTATGCTTAAAACAAGTAACTATAAACAAAGTTTGTCTATTCAGATACACCTAATAGACAGACAATCTTCAAATTCTTCAGAGGTCTGAGAGTATGACATTTTAAATATTTAATAAAAGAACTTTGTGATAGAGAAACAGGCCAGATCCTGGCAATACCCCTATATCCTACAAAGAAGATGGATGGGCACAGAAGAATCACCAGTGACTAAGAAAAAAACAAAAACAAAAACCTGATTTTGATTTTAACTGCTACCAAGATTCTCTCCAGACTGTGGACAAGAAGAAATTGGAAAATCAATTGCCCTGCACTGACTAGAAAAGATTAGCAGTCAAAGGAAACACCAAAGCCAAAAAAGTCACAGCAAAAAAATGTCCCAAAAATCTGGGACACAATGAAAAGGTCAAACCTCAGAATAATAGACATAGAAGAAGGAAAAGTATACCAACTCAAAGGCACAGAAAATATATTCAACAAAATTGTGGAAGAAAACTTTACAACTTAAAGAAAAAAATACCTATGAAGATACAAAAAGCTTATAGAACACCAAATAGACTAGACCTCCAAAAAAAGTCCCCTTGCCACATAATACTTAAACCACTAAACATACAGAATAAAGAAAGAATATTAAGAGCAGCAAAGGAAAAAGGCCAAGTAACTTATAAAGGTAGACCCATCAGAATAACACCCGACTTCTCAAAGGAGACTGTGAAAGCCAGAAGGTCCTGGACAGATGTAATGCAGACACTAAGAGACCATGGATGCCAGTCTAGACTAATATACCCAGCATAACTTTCAATAACCATAGATAGACTGAACAAGACATTCCAAGACAAAACCAGATTTAAACAATACCTATCCACAAATCCAGCCCTACAGAAAGCACTAGAAGGAAAACACTAACCTAAGGAAGTCAGATGCACCCACAAAACACAGGCCATAGATAAACCCACCACAGTAAATCCCAAAGAAGGGAAGTACATACGCACACTACCACCAAAAGATAACAGTAATTAACAATCACTGGGTCATTAATATCCCTTAATATCAATGGACTTAATTCACCTATAAAAAGACACAGGCTAACAGAATGGATATTAAAGCAGGATCCATTCTTCTGCTGCATACAACAAAACACACCTCAATTTTAAAGATAGACACTACCTCAGAGTAAAAGGCTGGGGAAAGACTTTCCAGTCAAATGGACTTAAGAAGCAAGCTGTTATAGCTATCCTAATATCTAACAAAACAGACTTAGAACTAAAATCAATAAAAAGAGATCTAGAAGGACATTACATATTCATCACAGGAAAGATCCACCAAGATGAAGTCTCAATTCTGAACATTCATGCCCCAAATACAAAAGCACCCATTTATGTAAAAGAAACGTTATTAAGGCTTAAATCACACATCAAATCCCACACATTAATAGTGGGAGACTTCAACAATCCACTCTCACCACTGGACAGATCTGCCAGACTGAAACTTAACAGAGAAATAAGGGACATAACAAATGTTATGACTCAAATGGACTAAATAGATATCTACAGAACATTCCACCCTAACACAAAAGAATATACCTTCTTCTCAGCACCCCATGGAATATTCTTTAAAATTGTCCACACACTCAGTCACAAAGCAAATCTCAACAGATACAAAAAATTGGAATAACCTCCTGTATTTTATCAGACCACCATGGCTTAGATTTCAACAACAAAATTTACAGAAAGCCTACAATTGCATGGAAGCTCAATAACGCTCAACCAAATCACCACTTAGTCAAGGAAGAATTAAAAAAAGAAATTAAAGACTTCTGAGAATTCAATGAAAATGAATGTACTACACAGCCAAACTTATGGGACATTATGAAAGCAGTGCTAAGAGGAAAATTCATAGCACTAAATGTCCACATAAAGAAGTTGGAGAAACCTCATACTAGTGACTTAAGAGAACACCTAACAGCTCTAGAACAAAAAGAAGCAATCTCACCCAGGAGGAATAGATGCCAGGAAATAATCAAAATGATAGCTGAAATAAATAAAATATAAAAAAGAGAAAAATACAAAGAATCAGTGAAACAAAGAATTGGTTCTTTGAGAAAATTAACAAGATAGACAAGCCCTTATCCAAACTAACCAAAATACAGAGAGAGAGCATCCAAATTAACAACGTCAGAAATGAAAAGGGTGACATAACAACAGACAATGAGGAAATCCAGAGAATCATCAGGTTACTTCAAAAACCTGTACTCCACAAAATTGGAAAATCTAAAAGAAATGGAAAATTTTTTGAATAGGTATCATATACCAAAGTTAAATCAAGATGGAAAGCTTTATGGAAGCCTATATTTCACAATTCAATGCATGTGATGTGAAAGAAGAAAGGGTGATAAACAACTGGGAATTAAACAATTAACTAGGGATGAGAATGGGGTATATTTTAGAAGAGAAAAAATTTGGGTTAACAAAAATTAAGAATGTATGAACAAACATGGAAATTTATCAGATAGTAAACAACTTTAAAATATACCTTTGCAATTTTTTTAGAGAATTACTCAGAATGAGTGCACAATACTTCTCTCAGAAAATGTGAGTTATTAAATGAAAATTACAATGCAAAGGATTAGAAACTTCCCTACAAATTGTTGCTTATGGAGGCTTTAGGGATCTCCAAAACAACACAGGCTATTTTGATTTGCTTCTTTACAAGCAAGTCTCTATTGCTGTGAAACCATATACTTTGGCTGCAGGACATAGAAAAGCAGATCTCAAACTGACTGCTAAACTATTTCCCCACTGGCTAACTTTCATAATGTTTCGAAGACTCTATGAAGGCTTTTGGAAAAAAAAAAGGACATCAAGCCGGGCTGTGGTGGTGAATGCCTTTAATCCCAGCATTTGGGAGACAGAGCTAGGCGGATCTCTGTGAGTTTGAGGCCAGCCTGGACTACCAAGTGAGTTCCAGGAAAAGGCGCAAAGCTACACAGAGAAACCCTGACTCAGAAAAAAAAAAAAAAAAAAAGACATCACTGTTCTTACCCAGTGCTGGACCTTGCATGTCACAATACCAATATGCCATTCAATAAGTTCCCAGTGATACAGTAGTGACATAGTTGCTATGGGGCAATTAACTACTTAACTACTTTCTAATTGGAATTGAGGCTTGCATCACAGTAGAGAATTTCATGCCCGATACTATAATTGTGATCAAAAGCCCATGGCTGGGGAGGCTTTCAGCCTTAGTGTAGAGTCTGCTATTTTTATTCTGATAAATGGTTATGCTATCCACTTGCCTTCTAAATATTTATATTCATATACATAGACATGGACTACTTCTAACACTGATCAGAGATGCTTCTTTTGCTATTGGACAGTGGTTAATGGAGACATGCATATTCCCAAAACTGAGTATATAGGACAAAATATCTGTTCCTTAATAAGTCATGAATATTAATACAGCTACCACCAAAGCTTAGGGAACATTTCAGAATAGAAGATGGAAAAGGCATGTAAAAACTGGAGGATGGGGATGCATGCTGTGAACAGTAGATCTTATAAATAAAACATTGCTATAACCATCATGAACTCATAGTAGCTTACCTGCACAAGATCTACACAAGATCAAACCAAAAAAAAAAATGATGAAAAGACAAAGAAAGGGCCTCCAATTCCTACTCTTCGCTGAAGCTGTTGAAAGTTGATAGCTTCTGGTGGGGAAAATAATTGTTTTTTAGAATGTGGCCATTGGTAGGTATCTCAAACTTCAGTTGATGACCAACACCCATACACGTATTGGCTGTGGGAACTAGACTTAGTGGGTTACCAAGCCAGTAGGAAATATGAATTTGGGAGAGGAACATGTTGATGTAGAGAATATGGAAGGAGATGAAGAAAGAAATTGGGAATGGATATTATCATATTTCCTTCTATATACATATGAAATTCTCAGTAATAAAGAATGATATTTTTAGAAGTTTGAATCTGAAAGTAGAAAGGATTGAGTTGAGTATCTTCCAATTGTCACTGTAAATTTTGTAAAATTATTCTTTATTTTTTCTTTAAACTATGCATTTTATTCCCAGTACTCTGGGCCTAATAAGATTAGAAACTCATGCCTCATATTTTAATGATGGGATAAATTTTAAATGAACTTTCCAGTATGCTTGTATGAGCTATAGAGCTTTTTCCTAGTATCTACATTCCTATGCAAATATCTGGTTATTTACTAAATGAAAAGAAATAATGTTTAATAGTTGGGAATATAAAGCCTATGGAAGAAAATAAAATATAGCTCTTGATCCCTTACAGGTTAAGGAGATTTTTAGAAACATTATGACCTATATGCCTCATTAAATGGTTCATGTTCACATAAGGAAGAACCTCCAGTATGCCTGGTACCATTAACTGGGCCCCAAAATCAAAAATGGGTAGGTCATAGGGCTTAGGTTAGAGCCTACTACTATTACTTTGCTAAAAGGCCACAACAATAAACTGCCTAAGTAATTATTTTTGTATCCACAAATCAGAGCATTTCTTAAACCTCATCAGAGAAACTTCTTTTTGCAATACATTGTGATTAATACAGAAAACTATTCAATGTGCTGAAAGAAAAAAAACTGGAATACTCTTTTCTAAGTGGGAAATCTTTAACACACCTGTTCCCTCTAACACTTATAAATCATCAGGGAAGAGGTCTAGAAAGAGTGTAAGAACCAAAGGGAGTAGATATCTTAGCAAAATAATATTTGCCAGACAGGACAGTGGAATTGATGACCTCAACTTAGAGCAACTAGGAATAAATGCAAGATTTTCACATGATCACATCAGCCAATATCCTGTCATAAATGAGGGAGGGACTGATGAAGTTCTACCCCTATCTAGAGGTCTGTTTGTACCAAATGACTTTTCTTCAGGGAAGAAAACCCTAAGGGGCTACCCAAGCTCCAGTAGACAGTCCCAGATCTTTGTACATAAAAGCAACACTAAATGAACTCTGTGGGTATTTAAAAATAACACACACACACACACACACATACCTACACACATACACACTGAGAGAGAGAGAGAGAGAGAGAGAGAGAGAGAGAGAGAGAGAGAGAGAGAGAGAGAGAGAGGAATACAAGTTGATGAATCTGGAGGAAAAATAGTAATGGAATAGGGAGGAACTAGAGAGGATGGGATGGGGTAATTTTGATCAAAACATTATATACACGCATAAATATGAAATAAAATATTTTTAAACTTACACAATCTTGCTGGAAGAAATACTCCAATTCTCATTTCATTTAGAATCTTTTGTATGAGGGTTGAAAGTTTATAACAGAGAAAATTCTACTGAAATATTCTATACCTATAAATAACACAAAGGCAAGTTTTATAAACACAAATATATTTACTGAAATTCTGGATCGTCATAAGGGTAGAGGTATTTAGATAAATAGTTCATCTGTTCAGGTTAGTTACTATTATGAAATTAACTGCTTTATAGATTTGGGAACTGATCATGCATGCTCAATACCTACAACAGATTACCTTTTTTATACTTCATATTGACAACTTTAATGTAACACCACTTTAAGTAATTTGTAGCTTATGAACAGATGTTTTACATTATATCTGATTGGATTTGGTGCTCATTAGCATGCTGTAAGTTTTATCATTACCCATTCAAGAAATAATACATATTAACAGAAACTTATTTATCTCCAGAAATATGGGCAAATCACACCTCACCTAACTTCGAATTTGTATTACTGTTGGAAATGGTATACATCTGAGACAGAATGAAAAAGAAATATTTACTGGAACATTACTGAATACAGAATTTTTAGGAGATACTCTTTCAGTAAGGTACTCACACTATGTGGAGAATAAAATATTTTTATTTTCTTCCCATTAAAATTTCCTTTTACTTGTTTTGGTAAACTGCAAAAAACATTTCTCCTTTCTGCTACTTGATCCCCTTTGGTTTTCTTCCTTTTTATGTTGAACTTCATACAAGCTTTGAATTTTAAAAATATAACAGAGCAACCATTCAGAAATAATAGGGCACCCTAAGGTGGAATTCCATCTGTGAGAAAACACCTGCACAACTGCTTTTATACATTTTATATACATCAGTTGCACATCTGGCTGTTAATGCATTGAAGGAGGTTTTAAAATGTACCAATGTCCTCTCACAAAGAAGATACACATTTTAAGTAATTCATTCTTCAACATCAATGTTCGTGGACAGTTTGTATCATTATCATAGAAGATATTTCTCCTGTTTTTTCTTGTATTAATTAGATTTTCATCTTGTCTGTAAGGTATTACTTAACACTTAAAATTTTCACCTATCATACCCAAATTTCTAATGTATTCTATACCAGCTGACAAATATATTCAAACTGTGAGAGAATATTTTTGTTAAAGGGTTTCTTAATGTAAGTGTATACATATATATGCATATATATTTGTTTATGTTCATATACATATACAGATACATGTAAAGAGAGACATATATATTTATATAGACATAGATATATGTCTCAATATCTTTCTAGAAATATTACTATATTATAGAGGTACTAATTACTATAAAACCTCACCTTTTCTAACAGGCCACAATTGCTCCTATCTAACATTAATAATTTTTCTTTTAGTTTTCTATAATTTTACCTCTGTTGATATCTTTCTCAATTTTTTCAGTTGCTTTCCCATTCATAAGCCTATATTTTGAAATATCTAAAATTTCCCCCTGTGTATCAATTTCTTTATCTCAATCTATAATTTGAATTTGCCATTATCTTTCCTCTCTTTTCATGGCTCACTTAATAATGAGATGCTGTTTACCTATGAAAACATCCTAGCATAAAAACAGTCCCACAGAATTAATAAAACATCCAACAAAATTCTATATAGATGACTGAACATCATCATTATAATAAACTCATGAAATAGCAATGAAACTTGGATCATGGAACTTTCTGAGATTTTTTTGATCAAATAAAATGTTGTGATCATTTGAATAGTAACTGCCCCCATAGGCTCAAATATGTGAATGCTTGTTCAGTAGAGAGTGGTGCTATATGATAGATATCATGAGGTGTGGCCCTGGGGGTGGGCTTTGGGGTTGCAAAGACTCAAGTCAAGCCCAGTGTATCTCTCTCCTACTGCTGTATGATGATTCAGATGTAGAACTCTCAATTTCTCCAGCACCATGGTGTCTGCCTGTGTACTACCATGCTTCCAGCCATGCTGATAATGGACTAAGACTTTGAAACTCTAAGTCATCCCCAATTAAATGTTCTCTTTTGTAAAAGTTCCTGTGGCCATGGTGTCTTTTCAAAGAAATATAGTACTGATTAAGATAGATATATACATAAAATTCATAATGAAAAAAATCAATAATTTTACCAAAGAGAAGTATTTAAAAATAGATAAGCAGAATAAGAGGCCCAATAACAATTATTATGTGGAAAAATACAAACCTTAATCAGCTTATCAAGTCATACAAAATAAAGAATAATGAAGAATTATTAAGAATATGCCTTATGAGAATTTCAATATTAAGGTCATTAGTGGAATGAAAATTCAAATACTGTGAGCTAACAGAAGCAACCTTTCTTTCTACAAGTAATTTTTCCAGCTATATTGTTAAAATGACGAAAAACTGGCCCTATTAACTTCTTTCTAATTTTGATAAGATTTAGTGTTTGTAGTGTTATTTCGTTCACAGCATGGCAACTGCATTTATACTGATATACAGAAGACAGTATTTTGAGTTTTATACTTCCAGTTTTGTATTGGTATTACATTCAAAATACATGAAAATATCTTTCAGTAAAATATGTTTTTCACTAATACTTTACTGTCATGTTCCTTTACTTTAACAAATATACAAATATTTGTTAGGTTCAACATAACTTGTTTTGAAAAACAGGACTCTGGAAAATATGGTGCATTTAATGCTATGTAAATTTTATTTATTTATTTATTCATTTATTCATTCATTTATTTATTTATTTATTTATTTTGGTTTTTCGAGACAGGGTTTCTCTGTGTAGCTTGGGCCTTTCCTGGTTCTCGCTCTGTAGACCAGGCTGGCCTCAAACTCACAGAGTTCCGCTGGCCTCTGCCTCCCGAGTGCTGGGATTAAAGGTGTGCGCCACCACCGCCCGGCCGCTATGTAAATTTTAAATGTGAGAGTTTCCCATGTGATGCTGATATAACTTAGATAAATTCTTTAAGAAATTTTGATTTCAGACATTCTTTGAAATGAGGATAGTAATACCTACTTTGTGATTGTGGAGATAATTCAATTAAATAGTATTACATTTTTGTTTGGCAACTAAAATAGCATCAATATGCAATAAGCATTCCAAAATAACTGAGTATAATTATTGATTAGATATTTTTATTTCATGCTGTGAATGAGGTTCACACTTCAATAGGGACTGCAAAATGTATGTGATGGCCAAGTACATAAAGAAATACAAGCATGTTGCAAATCTTTGCAGAACTACAATAAGAGTTCAACTATTTCAAGTGATAAATAGGCCTAGAAAGAAACTTAAACTTGATTAGTCTAATGCTGAATAACTGGATATAAGATTGGAAACAAGGGCTGAGACAAATGGCTCCACAGAATTTGTGGTAGTAATGGATGTGCTAGCAGGAGTTATGAACAATGGCCCAATTGCATTGTTATTGTGTGGAAATGTGTCTAGTGAAGTCAAGCATTGTAGTCCAAGCACACACATATATTTTTATCACACTCTTCATTTTATCAAGAAACTATTATGATGCAAGTTTGTCCCTGAGTCATAATAAAATGTGAGCCTTAGAGAGATTTAAAGATAATTTATTTTACACAGGGTGGTGGTGGTGCACACTTTTAATCCCAGTACTCGGGAGGCAGAGGCAGATGGATCTCTGTGAGTTTAAGGCCAGACAGGGCAACAGAGTGAGCTCCAGGAAAGGTGCAAAGCTACACAGAGAAACTCTGTCTCAAAAAACCAAAATAATAATAATAATTTATTTTCTTCTCTCTAAAGTATATAACAGAAAATTTCATATGAAGTGTTTTAATTTAATTAAGTGTTTAGATTACAGATACTGTATTAGGAAATTTGAAATCACATCCTTTCTTTGATAATCATCAAGCATCTTGAAATACCACATGATGCTTTTATTTCTGTTTCTTTTATCCACACCATATTTATACCTTTTACAAATGTGGATGGTTTTAGATCAAATTGCTTTGTAATGTTGAACTAATTTTTATTAAACCCACTAATATTATACCACTACCTTCTAAATTGATGTGCACATAAAAATATTATAGATTTAATTTAGATAAGTTTGTAGCCATTGAGAAAAAGAAAACATCGTTTGATAAAAGCCTCACATGTGGAAATTGCACAAATATACACACATACACACAACAAATAAATGTGACAAAATTTTGGGTTTTCTTAACATTCCACATCTATAGTATTTCTACCTTTTTAATTAAGCTAAAACATATGTATTTTAATGTTTTAATATCTTAAAGTTTGAAATTTGTGAGAGGAAAGATAAATTTGAAAGTTAAGAGATACTGGAAGTTATCAAAATTAAGGAACTGCATAGCTTCATATAGCTGAGAAAATTCTTGTTCATTCAACTACCAACCTAATTTCAATAATGACACTTTAAATATGAAATCATTTTGAGGAAGAAAGATTCAAAGGTTAAGGAATCTGTGTAACATGTGCAATATGAGGCAGTGAAATAGAACAGAAAGGAACTGGATTGAAGAGGCTACTGTATTATAATGAATATCTTTTATTCTCTTTATCCTTCAAATTCTGGAAGTAAAATGAATGACTATGTGCTGAAAGTAGGGGCTGGGGAGATATAGGTCTTTAATTCTAGAACTCAAGAGGCAGAAGGAGGCCAATTTCTATGACTTCATGGCCAGCCTAGGCTATATATAGCAAGGTATATATGATATGTGTATATAGGCATTATATATAATATCTGATATATATACAAATCAGTGTCTCACATGTGTGTCATATAATGCTTTTTAATTTTTAAATTTGTACTTTTCTTCTTGTGAGGGTAACAAAATAGCCATTAATCATGAAAGGATAGATGATATTTTCTTCATGGAAACATTGACTTTGACAATTGTCATAATAACCAAATATTAGTTTTCTTTTGGTGAATATGTTACCCATATGAAGTTAAACAAATGTTTTTATTGATACAAAGTTGCACTCATTTTTTGAAACAATTGAAAATGTATTGTTGAATAACTTGTGTAAACTAAACCTCTGTGTTATGGCATATCTGAGCATCACAGAAGAATAAACAAGAGGAGCAGAGAACAATGCTATGAAAAAAATTCCTTTAAAAGTATTCAAAAGACACAACACATTTTCATTAGTTAATTAGTGTGTGTAAATGTTGCTATTATGAACCACAAATTGCAAACTAGACAGGAATTTTTTCTCTAAAGAAGGATTACATGTTCTAGAAAATAGAGCTAAGTAAAGGCTAATATCTTTATCACTTGCTTTTAAAACATTTATACTCTAGCAGCATGTAATTAACCTTTTTTGGCTTATGCAAAGCAGATTTCCAGTTGGAATTTTTTTAATTATTATGTTAATACCTTGCATCTGTAGGTGGTTGCATCGTTATATTTTATATTATTTTAAATATGTTCTATGCATAGATTTTAGTTTGGGGGTGGTTTAAAACTGTTATAGAGAAAAATACATTTGAAGAAATGTAATTGTAATTCACATAAATTGCTAAGGGGAATTATTTTGTTTTCTCATGTCAAATGTCTATTATTCAGGAGAAGAGAGACATGGGAAATCATTAAGATCTGTAGGTAACCTATAACCTATTTAGTAGTTTAAACCATTTTTCTTGCCCACATACTTTTTTTCCATTTATCCACCAGAAACAGACAAATAATTTACTGTTAAGGATTAACCTATTTCAAATTAACATAAGTTTTTTATGAATAATATGATTAGGCAGTGTTACGATTTGAATATGAAACTTTCCACAATTTCATGCATTGAAAATTTGATTCCCAATGATAGCAATTTATTTTGTTTCCTGCCCTTTCCCATCTGTCACTCTCTCTACATTTTTCCTGTCACAATATGACTAACCTTGCTCTGCCATGTGCCTTGGCCCTGCTTTTCTGCCTCACTCTGGCCTAGAAATAGTCAGCTGACCACAGAGTGAAACAACTGCCAGACAAAATCTATCCTCTCTTAAGGTGTTTTTATCAGAATTTTATCATAGCCATGAAAATCTGACTAGTACATCCATTATAATCTGGATCTATTATAGTCATATATTTTCACTGGGTACACTAAAATGAGAATACTCCAAAGCTGTGGATATTGCGCTGTATGCTGTGAATGCCTTGCTCTGACTGGTTAATAAATAAAGTGCAGATTGGCCAGTAGCCAGGGAGGAAGTATAGGCAGGACAAAGAGAAAGGAGAATTCTGGGAACAGGAAGGCTGAGTCAGGAGTTGCCAGTCAGACACAGAGGAAGCAAGATTTAAATAAAGATACCAATAAGCCATGAGCCACATGGCAAGGTATAGATTTATAAAAATGAGTTAAAGATGCAAGAAACCTGAGCCATTAGGCTATACAATTTTAATTAATATAAGCCTCTGTGTGTTTCTTTTGGTCTGAGTGGCTGCTGGCTCCGGGCAGGACTGGAGAAAACTCTAGGTACACTCCAAGTTGTGTAAATACAAATTTTCTGTTGTGTACCATGTATATAACATATTTAAGCTGTTCAACTGTTATGTCTTAAGGCTTCTCCTAATAATATCAGTTGAGATAAATATTCCAGGTATCCTTATAGCCTCACATATTCAGATAATAAACCTACTGTCACTTTGAAGAAGACATAGATTGACATAAAGTCTATCTTACTTGCTATGAAAGGTAAATAATGAAAGATATTAATAAAGTAAATAACATGTCAGAAACAGATGACATTGATTTCTCTTGTACTACTAAATAAATTTTAAACATCCCATATACTATTCCAGACATAAATGGAGAAAAAATATTCCAAATGTGTGAGAAAAATCCTATTTGAATATATACTGTCTACATGACCAATGCCAGGTCAATGATACCAATGACAGAAACATGTGAAACCATAACTTGCAGAAAGTATGTAATGTGGTCTCTTCATTACAGAAGACTACAGCCTCACACTGCTGCCCTACCTCTCAACTGAGAGTAGCTAAGCCTCCTCTTGATTTTTGAAATTTATAATAAATTTGCTGGGTTTCCAGGCTGCTGCTGGTGCTTTTTGCCCAAGAATACAACCCATGTGATCTCAGCTTTATGATAATTATGTCTGTCATTATATCACCCTAGTTAGGTCAAATCCAAAGCTCGACAGATCAGGTACCAATGAGCTTTATGACTATAGCATAAATTAGATATAAAATCATGACAAAAAATGGCAGAGAAAAATTGATGCCGACTCTAAATTATGAATTTGAACAAAAATTTTAAACAGTGTAAAAGCTGTATTGGACCAGTAATAAATAAAAATGATAAAGTGCAAATTATGTTTATTTTAGGAACATAAAATGAATTTACACTTACCAGCAAATTCATCAGGTTGGAAAACTTAAATATGTATACTTTTTCATACAACAACTAAATTTGAGTAATAATTTTAAACCTTAATGTACAACACCATAATCATAAATACTGAAACTCTGGAAAAAGACAAATCTCTAAAATCCCAGATTAAAAATTAGAAATCTAAGTGTTAAAAAAACAAATTTAAAAGCTGAGCTGTTGTGGTGCATGACATTAATTCCAGCACACAGGAGGCAGAGGTAGGTAGATCACTGTGAATTTGAGGCCACCCTGGTCTACAGAGAGAATTCCAGGACAGCCTGAGCTGTTACCCAGAGAAACCCTGTCTTAAAAAAAAAAACAAATAAATAAATAAATAAATAAAATAAAAAGGAACACAATAAATTTTAAAAATTAGAATATATATATATATATATATATATATATATATATATATATATATATATATATATCATTAGTGGAGAATTTATTAACAATGATATAGAGCCATGTCAGAACAGTTCACATGTAACCATTAACAGCAAAATATTTTTATAGCTTGAAATGCTCAATATACTGATAGTTATCTTAATTAAAGAGACATTATCAATTTTACAAAGAAATGCCTAAAAAAGCAAAATGTGTGAACACATATCACTATGATTGTGAACCTCGCCTGTAAATTAATCACTGTCATGCATAAAAATGTTCTGATGAAAAATCTGGCATTTGATAGCGTGGATCAATACTTTAGTGGTTACACAACATGCAATCACTTCAATATACAAGACCTCAAGAAATTTCATCTTTCATAAATACAGAGAAACATAACAAACATCTTCATTGATTAATATAATTTTGCCATTTTTTATTCATTCCCAGAGCCAATGCAGAGAAATGAAACATTTATTATGAAGACTGTACTATTTATTGTATGGCTAATTTCTTTCTTATATTTTAACTTTCTACCAAATTATAGCTTTAAGAGGATAGAAAAGCAAGAATGGTTATTTTATCATCTGGATATAAGCATGCACTATATCAGTGTTCTGATTTGGGGCTGTTACGATCTGAGTGTTAATTATCAACTTGGCATAATTTAGAATCACTATGAGACAAGAATTGACTTGAGTGTAGTGGATTATCTTGATCAAATTAATTGAGTTAGAAAGACCTAATCACTTGGTGTGGCTCTCTGAAGGTACCAGTGTGTCTTGCCCACAATATAAACACTAATAGACAAGCTAACATGGAAGGGAAAATCTAATGGTGGACAAAGGACTACATGAAATTAAGAACTGCTGAAAGTGGGAGAAATAGTCTTTCTCAGGAATGAATCCCCACAATTGAATATCCAATAACAAGTGATCACTGAAATCACATACACACCAGTAAAACTAAACATACTGAGCAAGTTGTATTTGTGTATTTAGGCATGTGTTTATATACGTTTCACAGTAACAATTATAGAAAAAGAGGCCTGTATTTTGAGAAGAAGCTTTGGAAGTACATGCTATGCATTGGAGGAAGGAAAAGGAGGAGCATAAAAGTTGTTATAATTAATTAAAAATATTAAAATGTTATATACATATTTGCATATTGTATTTGCCAGGCTTTTCATTGCTGTTATAAAATACCATGAAGAATAGCAAGTTGGAGTGAGGGGAGAATTTATTTCACTTATATTTCTAGGTAACAGTCCATCACTGATAGAAGTCAGGGCAGAAATTCAAACAGTACAGGAATCTGGAGTCAACAGCTGATGCATAGAACACAGAGGAGTGCTACTAACTGACTTTCTTCCTATAGCTTATATTTCATGTTTTTTTATAGTTCCCAGAACCAACAGACAAGGGGTGGCACCAGCCACCACAAGCAGGTCCCATCTTTATCAATCATCAATCAAGATGCACAACAGGCTTGCACACAGGCCAATCTCATATGGGCATTTTCTGAACTGAAATTTTCTTTATCAAAATGACTCTAGCTTGTGTTGAGTTGACATAAAACTAGCCAACATGAATGCATAGGCACGCGCACACATACACACACACACACACACACACACACACACACACACACACACACACACACACACTCAGGATTAATGAATTAGGAAAATGTTTGTTTAAAAGACCCATAGAAAAAGTATATTTTATTACTATACAACAGATAATTTGAGGCAATGAGAGAATATAGTTGTGGCTCAGAGCTGTGATTCCAGCACTTTAAATGCTAAATCAGGAAAATTTCACACGAGTTCAATGAAATTCTGCCTGTGTACTAAATTTCAGGTTGGCTGAATGCCCCCTCACTTAGAACTAGCTTCATGGTATTAGAAGGAGGGAGGAAATCAACAGTCCTTCTCAGCCATGCTGCCTTTGAATTACATCAATTATTAGCAAGGCACGATAACTTTAAAGTTACAGTAGTGGCCCACATACCTTGGTGATTACCCACAGCTCTCTAATTATACTTAAGACCAGCTAAACACTAGGAAAATCATTACTGGTATTGGAAACCTAGCTAACTACCCAGTGCTAGTGTAGGCATGGGTATTTGGAAAGAGCCTACAACCACTACTTTACTAAACCAGGATAATCCTTAACAACAATATTTTACCCACACATAAATTTATTCTTCATTTCTCATCAAGGAAACTTCTCATTTCAACAGATGGGGATCACTACAGAAAACCACAGCCAACTAAAATACAGACTCATGGTGCCTAGTCTCAGCTGAAACATTATGAAATACTCCCACAGTTAAGGCTCAGGAAACATTGCAGAAAAAGGAGTGGAAAAATTGTAAGAGCCAGAGGATCAGGGAGTTTACTGTGAGATTGTGTCTCCTAGTAATGTCAGAAGTTATACCCATTAAAACTCAATAACATGAAGGCCAAAATATGAGCTGAATGAGGACATCATGAATGACCTTGCCAAATTGTACAAGGCAAAGGTCATGGGAATTCAATCCTACACAAAGAAGAATAAATAGGCAACTAAAGAAAGCTGATACTATAAGAGGTAGGTAGTCTTTCCCAGGGAAAAACATATCAATTAATTGTTCAGTGCCAAATGGCCAGTGCTGAAAACGTACACAAAATAACATTTACAGATAAAGCAGGTTGTATTTAGGAATATGTATGTATATGCATAGACATATATGCATAAAATAACAGTTAATGAAAAAAGAGGTGGTGAATTTCAAGGAGATAAGGAAGAGATATATGGCAGGTTTTGAATGGAGGAAAAGGAAGGGATAAATATAACCACATTATAATCTCAAAAATATAAAAGAAAAATAAAAAAGAAACACAAAGAGGCAAATACACTACATCAAATATAAAAAAAATGAAATCAAATACTTCAGATTGGTAATTAATGAAAAAAACAAAGATTTTACAGAGAAAATTGTAAAAGATTTCTGAAAAAATATAGGTATACCATATTCACAATTTGTAAGACTCAGTATTCCAATGTGGGTAAATTATCCCAAATTGTTTTTCAGATTACATTAATTCCAAATTCTATTTAATTTTGTTATGAAATATAGAAACTTATTGAAATAAATGTTTCAGCACTTTAGATCTGTGTTAACACAATCAGGTGTAAAAAGTTTTAGGAGTTAAATAAATAATGTATCAAACTATATCTCAGAAAACCAGCAAAATTTCAAAACTAAGAAATTGAGAAAATTTGTCTACAAGATACCAAATATGTTCTCAAAAGTATAACATTAATAATATGGATATTACAGCTTATTTGTAGAGAAGAAAAATAAATGCGAAAGTAGTTCATGTAAACATTTCATTAATTTGTTTTTAGAGAATTTTATCCATTTACACATACAAACCTATCTCTCTCACCTCAACCTCCTTACCATCTTTGACTACCCATGTTTCTTTACAGAAATAAGTCTTTCACCTTCATGTCTTTAGTTTGCTTTTTGATGGATGAACATAAATGGGATATCTGGGAGGCCACGGGTTTCAAAATATCTGTTGGAGTTTGGTTCTCAACTAGATACAGTGGCTATTGCTTCCCATGAATCTACCAGTAGCCACTAAATTTGGAGTAAGGAAAGGGTTTCATAAGTTCCCCCTTTCCTTATCCTATTGTTGGTAGGAATGATCTTGTGTTGGCTAATTGTAGAAAAAACTACAGTTGTTGGAGTTAATAGTTCTAACGGTTGTATTGAGGCTTGATAATATTCTTTTGTCCTTCACCATATCTTACTGCTTTCATATACTTTCTGTCTTTCTGCAATGTTCATTAAGTCTTATAATCAGGGGTATATGTGACTTGTTTATGGCAGGGCCCACAACTTCTGTTTATTCTCTGAATCTTGGGCAGTCACAAGTGTCTTCATTCACCACTGTTCATTGTAGGGAAAGGTTTCTTTATTTAAGAATGAGAGTAACTTTTGTATGACTTTGATGATAAATGTTTAGAAGACAGTTTGACACTATTTCGGTTTAGTTAAACATTAATAATAACTTTCCCAACTGGGTATAGACCTTCCATAGACTTGAGATGTTAGCCAACTGAGGCCTACACTACAAATCCTTACCTGTGGAGTGGGCCTCAAATACAGTCATAGTCCATCTGCTATTGCACAGTTGGGCATGTCTTGGCTGTGAGATTCAATTTCTGGTTCATTGGTTTTACCACGGAGCAATACTAATAATGCCTTCTCTTCCTCGCCTGAACTTTCAGCACCATTCAGTAGTTGGATGGCTAGTGATGAGGAAGTTACAGTTTACAACTCAGTGCCCACATGCTTTTGTTTTGCTTAAAAATTAAGATCTGTAACATGATTGTATCCTTTGGTACTGGTAGGGAAGATAATTGCCAAGAACTTATTTTATTTTGGGGACTTTTGAGGGGTCCTTGGCCCTCTAATGGGACTGGAAACTATGCTCAATAACTCACTGTTTCTGAGAGCAGAGTAATCCAGTCATATGGTATAATGGCCTTTGATAACAGTTTTGTATATTTTAATATACATTTAATTAAAATATGATTCCATCACTTCTTCCTTCCTTTTACTTCTGCCAACTCTTTCAATGCTCTCTACTCTCAAAATGATGACTACTTCTTCTTTGATTATTATTGTTAGATGGATAGGTAGATAGAAAGACTAATAGAAATCCTGCTGAGTCCATTTTTGTTATTTCTGTGTAAATGGTTTTAGGGATGACCACTTTATACTAGATAGACAATTGGAGACTCATCTCTGGGAAAGGCTAATTATCCCTCTCTCAAAAGTCATTACTTGTTTATAGCTCTTTGTAATAGGATGGGAAACTATAATATTTTTCTCCCTTATGCCTTAGCTTGTCCATTTATATTGTGACTATACTGGTCTTGCTTATGCAGACATTTCTAGGAAAGACAGTCTCACGAAGAATTCCTAACATTCTGACTCTTTAAATCTTTCCAACCTTGCTTCATTGATGCCTCATTTTTACTTCAGCCATGTTCCTTGAACCATAGATACAGGAGCTGCTGGGCAGATTTATCCAAGGGAACAGTGGTCCTTGTGATTACCTAATTGTTGTATTGTATCCAGTTGTGTTTCTGTGTAATGGTACTAATTTTCTGTGAAAAGAAGGTCTCTTGATGAAGGTTGATAGCTACATATACCTTTGTATATGAGGATAAAATTTATAATGCAGTTAGAAATTATGTTGGTCTGGCAATTGATTTGTAGTAGATTTATTTTACTATAATCAATAAAAATGCACTCCCTGGATAGTTGGCTAGGTTTCTAGTCTGAACTATGGTTTCTCTCCTGTTGAGTGAGCCTTAAATCCAAATAAATTATAGCTCTTGGTTATTCCAAATATATGAGTGCCACTTATTGCTCCTTTATAGATATCTTGTCAAACTGGTCATTCTTGTGGTTTAGAGGTATCCCAGCTCAGTAGGACTATTAATTGCAACTCTCTCTTGGCTGCTGGTATAAACTTTTATGTTACTACAAAAACTAGACTTCAAGAAGGAGAGTTTCAGATTAGATCTAATTCTATATTGATCTTTTAACAGTTGGAGTTCTGTATTGGTTTAAATGTAATTGACCCCCATAATCTCATAGGAAGTGGCACTATTAGGAGATGTGGCTTTGAGGTCTTATATATGATCAAGATACTGCCTCCTGTCCCAGACCACTTCCTGTTCCTCATAAAATGTAGACCTCTGAGCTATTTCTCCAGCACAATGTCTGCCTGTCTGAGACCATGTCCCACCATAATGATAATGGACTGAAACTCTGAAGTATAAGCAAGACTCCCCAATTAAATGCCTTCCTTTATAAAGGGTGCCCTTGTCATGGTGTCTCTTCACATTAATGAAAATTCTAACTTAAATAGATGTTGGTACCAGGGACTGGATTATTGCTGTGATATGTCTGACCATTTTTTGGAGGAATTTGGACTTTGGAACTTGGATATAAAAACACTGGAGTGCTTTAAACACTACATAACGTGACATACCAGTATGGGCATGGAAGACAGGGGTACTAAGAGTTATTTTTACTGTTGGGGGCTTACTCAAGAGGCTTGAAAAAAGGAAATGTTAGTATGTTGCCTAGAAATTGTTCTTGTGATATTTCAGTGAAGAAAGTGGCTGCCTTTTGCCATTATCTGAAGGGTCTGCCTGAGGCTTAAGAGAAGGGATTTGGATTAATTCCATAGGTAGAGAAAGTCTCAAAACACCCTAGCATATATTCTATTTAGTGGTTATCAGTGTTAACTCTAATGAAGACATATTAATGAAATGAAGAGGAGCAAGCTGAGCAAGGAAAAATATTTGAGGGAAAAAAAGACTCAGGAAGTAGAATTGAGCTAAGTTCTGTGTTCAAGGAGATAAACAGATTAAGAAATGGAATAAAAGGAGTGGAGAACTCAGGGAAAGATCCAACACGTTGTGAAATTTAATTAAAGAAAAGTTCAGAAATGGGTGTGATAGTGCATGCCTTTAATCCCAGGACTGGGAAGGCATAGGTTGGCACATCTCTGAGTTTGAGAGCAGCCTGATCTAGATATTTAGTTTCAGGACAGCCAAGCTTAGGCAGTCAAAGACAGAAACCTTGTAAAGATGTAATTGTCTAGGGTGCTATGTTCTAGCCCCAGTAACAAAGAATACTTAGCAGCATTGGGCACATGGTTCTGGAGTTACCGATAGAAGTAAGGGATTATAGAATTTGCCCCTAAAGAAAGCTGCTGAGGCCTGGCATGTGTCAGTGATGTCCCTGAATTGAGGCCTAGAGAGGACACTGTGCGAAGCTCTGAAGTTGAAGCCTGGAATGCCTTGTAGACTCAAAGATGTATGAGCTGTCAGTGTTGTGAGATACCTGCTGAGGAGAGCTTTTAACAGGGAATAGAACCAGCTCAAGAGATGGAAATGTGTTGCAGTCAACAAAACTGAATGTAGTTCAAGATCTGAAGAGCATTGTGAGATCAGACATGGAGATGAAGAGTTTGGAGGATTTTTTTTTTTGATCTTTCTTTGGTCAAGTATTTCCTTATTATGCTCCCTTCTCTGCATTTTGGAATGGTAATGTATTTCCTATGTCATTATATGTTGGAAGTATGTGATCTGCTTTTTGATTCTAATTTTTACAACTGATTTCAGTTAAGAGATTTCATGAGTCTCAGAAGAAAGTTGGAATTTTGTTGAGACTGTGAATGCATCTTGCATTGTGATATCACCCCAGGTTTATGGGGGTCAGGGAGTGCAATGTGGTGGTTTGAATGTAATTGGCCCCCATAATCTCATAGGGATTGACACCATTAGGAGGTGTGACTTTGTTGGAGTAGGTAAGGCCTTACTGGAGGAAGTGTCACTGTGGAGGCAGGTTTTGAGATATCTTATGCTGAGGATACCACCCAGTGTCTCAGTTGACTTCCTGTTGCCTGCAAGATGTTGGACTTTCAGCTACCTTTTCAGCACCACATCTACCTGCACATCATGCTCCATGCTGTGATGATAAAAGACTTAACCTCTGAAAGTATAAGCTAGTCACCCTAAGTAAATGTTTTTTTCTTATGAGAGTTGCTATGGTCATAGTGTCTCTTCACACCAATAGAAACCCTAGCTAAGACATGTTCCCTGACTGTTTTTTTTCCCTCAATTCCCCCTTCAAACCACCTATATCCTGGTATTACCCTCTCAAGACTCTTCTCCTGGTGTCCCATTATATTTTTTTCTTATTTTTGAGGTCACTCATTGCTACATATTCACATCCGAAGATTTAGAACTAAGAAACATGAATTGGAGATAACATCTGGCACTTGTATTTCTGTATCTGTAATACCTCACCAGGTAAATAAAATAAAAAACATAATATTATCTAGCTCTACTCATTTACTTGAAAATTTCCTGATTTCCTTTTTTTCTATACAGTTGAATATTATTCCATGATGTATATATACATCATTTTACTTATCCATTTATCAGTTGAACGACATTAGGTTGTTGCTATTTCCTGGGTATTGTGCATAACATGACAATCAACATTGGTGAGCAAGAATATCTGGAATAAGATGTCAAATCCCCTGTATATAAACCACGGAGTGGTATAGCTGAGTCATATGGTAGAGATTTTTTTTTTGAGGATTCTCCACACTAATTTCCACAGCGACTATACCACCTTGCTGTCCCATCAACAGTGAATGAGTATTCCTCTTTCCCCATGAAATCATCAGCATTTATTGTAAGTTGTTTTGTTGATGTTAGCCATTCAGATTGTGGTGAGATGAACTCTCAATGTTGTTTTAATTGGTTCACAATTAATACAGATGAGGAAGACGTTTTTTGAGATATTTCTTTGCCATTTTAACTTCTATTGAGAATTTGCTATTTGTTTTCCTAACCCCATGTTTAACTGGGACATTTGTTTCTGTGACACTTTTTTGAGTTCTTCATGTATCTTGGATATTAATCCTTTGTTAAATGTATAGCTGAAAGAGTCCCTCCCAATTTGTGGACTTCTTCTTTCACACAATTGATTGTTCCTTTACTTGTAAGTAAACATTTTAGTTTTATGAGTTCCCAGTCGATGGCTCCCACTATAACGTCAATTGTAGGCCTCAGTTTTTATGCAAATAGAGTCATATTCAGAACATTCTTTCCTACATCTACATCTTGTCGAGTACTGTTTATGTTTTTGTCTAGTAAATTTAGCAATACAACTTTCAAATCGAGGGCCTTCGTCCACTTGGAGCTTATTTTTACACAGTGAGTGATATGGGTCTCATTTCATTTTTCTACAAGAGGTCATATAGTTTCCCTAGAAAAATTTGAAGAAGATTTCTTTTCTCCAGTGTATATTTTTTTGCCTTTTTGTTAAATGTCAGATAGTTGTAGTTTCAAGTACTCATTTTTGGATCTTCTGTTTAATTCTATTGGACTCTGTGTCTGTTTATGTGCCAGAATCATGTTACTCTACGACTGCAATCCTGTAATATACCTAGAAGTATGCAATGTCAACTGTTAAGCAGTAAAAGGGTAGCTTTGTTGGGTCTGGGCTAATGTATGCCACCAAGCAATTATGCCATGCAACAGATCTAATGTAAGAAGTTTATTGGGGGAGATAGGGGAAAGTGAAAGTCTGTCTCAGTGTGGGGTCATAAGAGAGAGACAGAGAAAGATAGATGAACTATGAGACTAGAATACAGAGAGAGAGAGAGAGAGAGAGAGAGAGAGAGAGAGAGAGAGAGAGAGAGAGAGAGATGAAAAGAGGGACCTTTGAGTAACAATGGCAATATGCTTCACCTGTAGGTGGCAAGTGATAATGTAAGCTGCTGGTGCTGAGTAACTGAAAGGTAGGCTGTTGGAGCACCTGATTTACAACATCAACAACTCCAGCATTATTCTATTTGCTGAGTATTGCTTTAGCTACCTGAGATCTTTTTCGGTCCTAAAAGAATTTGAAGACTTTTTTGTCTATTTCTGTGATTAGTACTATGGAGATTTTAACTAGGATAGTATTGACATTGTAAATGGCTTTTGGTCAGTGGTCATTGATTCTTTCTACTTTCTAGTTGTCTGAATTTTCTATTGGACTATGTACGGTCTTTTTGCTTTTCAATTACACTTTATTTTCATTTATGTTCTCTTTAACTTTTGTTTTTTATTGAATTTTGTGTTCATGTTTTAGAACATATTTTTGATTCCACTCAAAAATGTATTTGTACTTCTTGGATACAATTTAGGTATTTATCTTTTAGGAGATCATTGAAGCCTTTATGCCTTCTTTAATTTCATTGATAAAAGGTGTTATTTTTATTTCAAATTCTGTATCATCAGTTTCATATCTGATGCTCTCCTTAGAAAATATTTCTAGCCGGGCGGTGGTGGCACACGCCTTTAATCCCAGCACTCGGGAGGCAGAGCCAGGCGGATCTCTGTGAGTTCGAGGCCAGCCTGGGCTACCAAGTGAGTTCCAGGAAAAGGCGCAAAGCTACACAGAGAAACCCTGTCTCGAAAAAACCAAAAAAAAAAAAAAAAAAAAAAAAAAAAGAAAATATTTCTATATGTGGAAGATATGCTATCTTGGACATCCATGTTTTGTTATTATTCTTATAATTTACCTGTGTTGATTTCTATCCTTGGTGTGTTTGATTTGAGGGGTAACCAAAAACCAGAGTCTAGATGGCACAGAGAATTCCCTGCCTTAGAATAGACCAGTGTAGGAAATGAATGCCTTGAAAACGCCAGTCAGACTATTGGATGACCATTACAACTGAATCAAGTAAAACTGCTCCCAAACCACCTGTCTGGAGCTGGGCCTCTAGATCTGGAGATGGTAGCAGTCGAAGGAAAGGATGTGAGAGAAAAGGAGCATCTTACTCATCAAAAGTGGCCCTTGAACAAAGCAGATTCAAAGGTCACGTACATCTCATACCTGTGGTTGTGAGATGGGAAGAGGTGGGGAGAAATATGGGAAAGAGAAAAAGCTCTCTACTAGGTAAATAAAGCTAATTCTTGAGCCATGGATCTGGAACTAGGATGGTAGGTGTGCACATGGCCACTGGGGGAGGTGTTAGAAAAGGAGGGTTGAGACTGTAGAAAAGCAGTTTACCTAACACAATTGGCTGGGAACACAGAAGGTTCCTGGAGCTAGGCTTGAGTTGGGGTGGGGAAGTGGGTAATGGAAAAGGGAAGGGACAACTTACTGAACAAATATGAATTATGAACAAAGAACAGTTTTTTTAATTTTTAATTGATGATAACAGCAATCTTCCATATGGCTTTTTATTTTTTTCTCTCCTTATTATATTTATTTTTCTTTTTTTAACTAAGAAATTTTCTGTTCATTTTACATACCAACCACAGTTTCCCCCACTCCTCCCTCCTCCTGCTCCCCAGCCTTCCTCCCTAATCAACCCCCTATTCCCACCTCCTTCAAGGCATGGACTCCCATTTGGAGTCAGCAGAGCCTGGTACATTTAGTTGAGGTAGGTATAAGCCTCTCTCCCTGAACTAAGACAGTGTAAGCTGTCCCAAAATAGGCACTGGGCTCCAAAAACCCTGCTCATGAAGTAGGAACAGATCCTGATTGTAGCTAGAGTTTTCCTGCCTTGCCCACAGTCAGGACAAATCTTTGTCACCTGCCAGTCCCACAGCCGCTCAGACCCAACCAAGTGAACACAGAGACTTATATTGGTTACAAACTGCATGGCCATGCCAGGCTTCTTGCTAACTGTTCTTATAGCTTAAATTAATCCATTTCCATAAATCTATACCTTGCCACGTGGCTCATGGCTTACCTGCATCTTCACATGCTGCTTGTCATGGCTGCGGCTGGCAGTGACTCTTTCTGCCTTCCTGTTCTTTCTTTTCTCCTCTATGTTAGTCCTGCCTATACTTCCTGCCTAACCGCTGGCCAATCAGTGTTTTATTTATTGACCAATCAGAGCAATTTGACATACAGACCACCCCACAGCACCTGATCCCACTGCCAGGGTCTCCTTAAGCAGGTCAAGCTTAACAACTGTTTTGCCTATGCAGAGGGACTAGTCCATGGAAGCTCCAAAGTTATGTGTCCACAGTTCACAACTTCCAACTAGTTTAATCTAGTTGTCTCTGTACAATTCCCCATCATGATCTTGATGTCCCTTTCTCATAGAATCTGTCTTCTCTCTCATCAACTGACCTTCTGGAGCTTGGCCTGGTTCTTGGTTGTGGATCTCTTCATCTGCTTCCATCAGTCACTGGATGAAGGCTCTATGATGACAGTTAGGGTATTTACCATTCTGATTTCCAGAGTAGGCCAGGTCAGGCACCTTCTCCACTCTTGCTAGTAGTCTAAGGTGGAGTCATCCTTGTGGATTCCTGGAAATTTTCCTAGCACCCTGTTTCTCCCTGTTCCCTGATGTCTCCCTCTATCATGGTATCTCTTTCCTTATTCTCCTACTCTGACCCTGTTCCAGCTCAACCACCATGTTCCCTTATGTTCTCATCCTTCATCCTCTACCCTCCATTGGTCCCCCTCATCCCCAGTTTACTCATGGAAGTTTCATTTATTTCCCCTTCCCAGGGTCAATGCATGTGTCACTCATAGGGTTCTCCTTGTTATCTAACTTCTCTGGAGCTGTGGGTTGTAGTCTGGTTATTCTTTGCTTTACATCTACTATCCACTTATGAGTGAGTACATACCATGTTTGTCCTTCTGAGTCTGGGTTACCTCACTCAGGATGATATTCTCTAGTTCCATTCATTTGCCTGCAAATTTCATGATGTTATTGTTTTTTTACTGCTGCATAGTACATCATTGTGTATATGTGCCACATTTTCTTTATCCATTCCTTGGTTGAGGGGCATCTAGATTGTTTCCAGGTCCTGGCTATTATGAATAATCCTGCTATGAACATAGTTGAGCATATGTCCTTGTGGTATGATTGAATATTCCTTGGGTATATGCCGAAGAGTGGTATAGCTGCGTCTTGAGGAAAATTGATTTTCAGTTTTCTGAGAAACTGCCATACTGATTTCCAAAGTGGCTGTATAAGTTTGCACGCCCATCATGAGTGGAGGAGAGTACCCTTTGCTCCACATCCTCTCCAACATAAGCTGACATTTTTTTTTGTTTGTTTTTTTGTTTTTTTTTTATCGTAGTCATTCTGACCGGTGTAAGGTGGTATCTCAGAGTCATTTTGATTTGCATTTCCCTGATGACTAAGGATGTTGAACACTTCCTTAAATGTCTTTCAACCATTTGAGATTCTTCTGCTGAGAATTCTCTGTTCAGCTCTGTAGCCCATTTCTAAATTGTATTGTTTGGTATTTTGATGTCTAGTTTCTTGAATTCTTTATATATTTTGGGGTTCAGACCTCTGTCAGATGTGGGGTTGGTGAAGATATTTTCCTATTCTGCAGCCTGTCGTTTTGTCTTATTGACCATATCCTTTGCCCTACAAAAGCTTCTCAGTTTTAGGATGCACAGGAGACTACTTCCTAAATATAACACCAGTAGCACAGATGCTGAGACCATATGGCTTTTTAATAACTCTCTGTCCCAGTCAAGCCTCCTTCCTTTACTGTGCCCAAATTTCCACCATCCTACTGCCACCATCCCTGCTTCTATCTTTCTAAATCTTTCTACCCACAGTATTCTCTTTATGTCTTTTCATCCTTTTAGTATTTCATGAATCATTATGGTGTTTGTTAAATTGAGCAAGAAATGATTATAAGGTTGCATTGCAAAGTCATGAACAAGGATTAAAATATTTCAAAATGAAATATAACTAATTTTCTAAAGAAGAACTAAATTGAATTATGGAAAACATTCAGTTAAATTGCAAAAGGAGAGGAAAAAAAACCCTGAAAATCAAATGTTGAGTCACAAAGGTAACCAGGAATGTTAAACATGGAGGGACCTCTCTTCAAAGGGTAATTAACCGTTTTCTTGCCTAGAAGGTTCAGAGTGGATTTGTTAATGCCCTGCTGATCTATCTGCTGTGGTGGAGGCAGGTTTCACCCAACTTTTCCTATAGAGGCAGAACTACTGCTAAATTTCCCAGGATGTTTATCTCAGACTCTCCCTCCCTAGAACTTTATCTTTAGGTCTCAGTTAAACCCATCCTTATGGGGGATGTCACATGTACTTTATATTTATAGCCTTCTGAACTCCATGCTGTCTCATTCAGAGACCATACTGGATTCTAGACATTTTATCTATAGAAATTATTCTCATGGTCATAGGTACTTTATAAAGGTACTTTATAAAGGACTATCTAAGTAGTCACAACTTAAGCTTTATTGTGCACCTGTATTTGGAATGATTGTTTCCCAAAAACCTGGAAGTGGAATGATTGTTGCCTAGAAACTTTTCCCCAAATTATACTGTGTTGTAAACATGTTGACATTAGATCACCTAGCCTTAGACCCTCTGATGTCTGATTCATGTGGGGGAAGTCATTCAGAACTGAGTTTTCATTCTCATCTCTTCAAGAATTTGATCCACTTCCTTGAAACATCCAGGATCTGCCTCAATCAAAGAAAAGAAAATACTGTATAGAAATAATGAGTAATAAGATGGATATATATCATTCTAATGATATCAAAATTTCCATTACATTTCAGAAATTTAATTAGGCAAATTATTATCCCCCTTTCTGTTACTGATTTTGTTAATTTGGATATTCTCTCTCTGCCTTTTAGTTAGTTTGGATAGGTGATATTATATCTTGTTGATTTTTTCAAAGAATCAACTCTTTTTTTCATTGATTCTTTGTATTACTCTCTATGTTTCTATTTTATTGATTTCAGTCCTCAATTTGATTTTTTCCTGCATTATACTCCTCTTTGATATGTTTGTTTCTTTTTGTTCCAGATCTTTCAGATATGCTATGAGGTTACAAGTATGAGATTTTCTTTTTTTTTTAATGAGGACACAAATTCCTATGATCTTCATCTTTGCACCTCTTAATTTTACATATGTTGTACATTAAATTTTCCTTTAATTCTAGGGCATTTTTTCTTCTTTCTCTGGACCCAGTGATGATTCAGTACTGAGTTGTTTTTATGTGCCTTTAGGTTTTCTCTTGTTTCTGTTGTTGTGGAACTCCAGCTTTAATCATTAATCGTCTGTAAGGTTACAGGGGATTGCTTCACTTCAATTTTTGAGTCTGTTGACACTTGATTTGTGACAGAATAAATGGTCACTTTTGGAGAAGGTTCCATGAGGTGCTGAGAAGAAGGTATATTCTTTTATGTTTGGGTTAAATGTTCTGAAGCTATACGTTAGGTCCATTTGTTGTTGTTTTCTCTTTTTTATTTTATAATTTAATTTAATTTTACATATCAGCCACGAATTCCCCTGTCTTCCCTCCTCCCGTCCCCCGCCCCGCTCCGCCTTCCCCCCTGCCCAACCCCCATTCCCATCTCCTCCAGGGCAAAGACTCCCCTGAGGATTCAGCTCAACCTGGTAGATTCAGTCCAGGCAGGTCCAGTGCTCTCCTCTCAGGCTGAGCCAAGTGTCCTTGTATAAGACCCAGGTTCCAATCAGCCAGCTCATGCACTAAGGACAGGTCTAGGTCCCACTGCCTGGGTGCCTCCCAAACAGTTCAAGCTAATCAACTGTCTCATTTATCCAGAGGGCCTGATCCAGCTGGGGACTTCTCAGCTATTGGTTCATAGTTCATGTGTTTCCATTAGTTTGGCTATTTGTCCCTGTGCTTTTTAAATCTTGGTCTCAACAATTCTCGCTCATACAATCCCTACTCTTTCTCGCCAATTGGACTCCTGGAGCTGCACCTGGGGCCTGGCCGCGGATCTCTGCATCCACTTCCCTCAGTCGTTGGATGAGATTTCTAGCATGACAGTTAGGGTGTTTGGCCATCCTATCAACAGAGTAGGACAGTTCAGGCTGTCTCTCGACCATTGCCAGTAGTCTGTTGTGGAGGTATCTTTGTGAATTTCTGGGGACCTCTCTAGCACTTTGCTTCTTCCTATTCCCATGGGGTCTTCATTTATCATGGTTTCTTTTTCCTTGTTTTCCCTCTCTGTTCTTGATCCAGCTGGGATCTCCCGCTCCCCTAAGCTCTCTTTCCCTCCACCCTTCCCCTTCATTACCCACACTCACGTGCAGGTTACTCATGTAGATCTCATCCATTTCTCTGTCATTGGGTGATCCCTGTGTCTTTCTTGGGGTCCTATTTTCTAGGTAGCCTCCCTGGAGTTGTGAGTAGCAGTCTAATCATCTTTGTTTTACATCTAGTATCCTCCTATGAGTGAGTACATACCATGTTTGTCTTTCTGAGTCTGGGTTACCTCACTCAGGATGATTTTTTCTACATCCATCCATTTGCCTGCAAACCTCATGATGTCATTGTTTTTCTCTGCTGAGAAGTACTCCATTGTGTATATGTACCACATTTTATTTATCCATTCTTCAGTTGAAGGGCATCTAGGTTGTTTCCAGATTCTGGCTATTACAAACAATGCTGATATGAACATAGCTGAGCATGTTCCCTTGTAGTATGATTGAGCATTTCTTGGGTATATGTCCAAGAGTGGTATAGCTGGGTCTTGAGGGAGATTGATTCCCAATAATCTAAGAAGCGCCATGTTGATTTCCAAAATGGCTGTACAATCTTGCATTCCCACCAGCAGTGGAGGAGAGTACCCCTTGTTCCACATCCTGTCCAGCATAAGGTGTCTTCAGTGTTTTTGATCTAAGGCCATTCTGACAGGTGTAAGGTGGTATCTCAGAGTCATTTTGATTTGCATTTCCCTGATGATTAGGGATGTTGAGCAATTTCTTAAATGTCTTTCAGCCATTTGAGCTTCCTCTGTTGCGAATTCTCTGTTTAGTTCTATATCCCATTTCTTAATTGGACTGTTGGGCATTTTGATGTCTAATTTCTTGAGTTCTTTATATATTCTGGATATCAGTCCTCTGTCAGATGTGGGGTTGGTGAAGACCTTTTCCCATTCTGTGTGCTGTCACTTTGTCTTGTTGACTGTGTCCTTTGCTCTACAAAAGCTTCTCAGTTTCAAGAGGTCCCATTGATTGATTGTTTCTCTCAGTGTCTGCGCTACTGGTGTTGTATTTAGGAAGTGGTCTCCTATGCCAATGCATTCAACACTACTTCCTACTTTCTTTTCTATCAGGTTCAGAGTAACTGGATTTATGTTGAGGTCTTTGATCCACTTGGACTTACATTTTATGCATGGTGACAGATATGGATCTATTTGCAGCCTTCTACACGTTGACATCCAGTTATGCCAGCACCACTTGTCGAAGATGCTTTCTTTTTTCCATTGTACACTTTTGGCTTCTTTGTCAAAAATTATGTGTTCATAGTTGTGCGGATTATTGTCAGGGTCTTCAATTAGATTCCATTGGTCCACATGTCGGTTTTTATGCCAGCATCAAGCTATTTTTTATTACTGTAGCTCTTAATAGAGCTTGCGGTCAGGGATCGTGGTGCCTCCACAGGTTGTTTAATTGTACAGGAATCTTTTGGCTATTCTGGGTTTTTTGTTTTTCCATATGAAGTTGAGTATTGTTCCTTCCAGGTCTGTGAAGAATTGTGTTGGTATTTTGATGGGGATTGCATTAAATCTTTAGATTGCTTTTGGTAAGATTGCCATTTTTACTATGTTAATCCTGCCTATCCATTTGAATCATATCACCTGTTAGCTGTATCATTTCTGTTCCGTTCTTATCTGGATGACCTGTGCATTGGTGGGTTTTGGGGAATTGAAGTCTCCCACAATTAATGTGGGAGGTTCAATGTGTGATTTAAACTTTAGTAATGTGTCTTTTATGAATATGGTTGCCCTCGCATTTGGGGCATACACCTAAAGAATCACAATAGTGTCTTGGTGGATTTTTCCTTTAATGAGTATGAAATTCCCTTCTGCACCTCTTTGGATTAATTTTACATTGAAGTTTATTTTGGTAAATATTAGAATATGTATATCAGCTTGCTTCTTAGGTCTATTTGCTTGGAAAATCTTTTTTCAGTGCTTTATTCTGAGGTATCATCTGTTGTTGTTGTTGAGGTGTTTCCTTTTCAAGAACATTATCTTAAATGCAAGCATTATAAATTGTACATTGCATGTGGGATGGGGGTAAAATTTTTGGTAAGAAACTCTAATTATTTTTTTGACCTGACATTGAATAATATATCTAAGTTTATATGATTTAGTACTATAGACTACCATGAATTAGGATTCAATAGTCACCAAACAAATATTACAGCTTATGTATAAAAATGAGCAGTTTAGATTTTTTTGGAACAAAACAAAGTCTAGTGTAGCATACTAAGTTAATGATCTCTGTGATTAGTAAAATAGAACATCCCCAAATACATCATCCAAAGCAAATAGAGAAACTGACAAAACAAACAGCATCACAACTTTTGGGCTTTTTCAATGTGCATAATACATTCCAGAGAAAACATCTATCATAATAAAAGATTAATTCCATCTCTAGTTTTCACATACAGTAGAGAAATATGACAACAATTAGGCTGTGGCTAGTTTGAAGTTAGAAAGCCACCTGCAAAGAAATGAACTAAAGCAGACAGAACTAATGGATGTAGATGTAATTCAGTGGTCTTATTAAACAAGAAACACAGAGCCTATTCAGAGAAGAAAGCCAAGAGGTCAGAGCCAAGAGCCTCACCGTTCCTGATTCAGGGATCCTCCTCAGCCCAGAGAGCTCTCCGAAAGAGAGAGCCCTACTTCCTGTATGTCTCTCTCTATAGTTCTTGTTCTGGCTTCTGATTGGTTGTAAACCCAATCATGTGACTGCCTCGACACTGCCTGTATGTACCGCCCTCCAGGTCCTTAAAGGCATATGCCACCACTGCCATGCACTTGCTATGGCTCTAATAGCTCTGACCCCAGGCAACTTTATTTATTAACATACTACCACATTTCCCCTTTTTTAATTTAATAAAAAGAAAAAAAGGAAAAGGTTATAACTAACAAAAGAAAAACTGCATACAAAAGTACAACAACTATATACAATGTCTAAATAATTTCTAGTCCATTTGTATTTGACAAATTCAGAGAAAATAATTTCATTATTTATCTTATTTTGTTAAGTCCAAAATGTATCTAATTCACTTTCTATCCTAATTAATCTTCAACTATAACTAACTAACTTTCATTTCTTTATATCCTAATAGTTGGTAACAATAACATTCAAGGATCAGAAAATTGCATTGTTAAATGAATGGTATAAGTACAATTAGAAATATACATATAGCATTTTCTAACAATATCAATTCCAATATATATAACTTGTATACAGTATAAAACAATCAAATCCAATGTAAAATACTTAAAACTAGTAATTGTCTTTTTCTTCTTTCTTTGTTTCTCTTTCTTTTTTTTTTTTTACAAGAACCTTAAATCTAATCTCCTTTGGTTAGCCTTTTTCCTAACCCTTGACAACAACTTGTAACCAACCCCCTAAACAATGAAAATTATCCCAGACCCAAAACCCATTAAAGAGATAAAAAAACCACCTGCCCCACACCACCTCTTTGGGAATGTGGGCATCTTTTCTTAAAATTGCTTCCTGCTGGGTATGGGCGAAGTTATCTTTATCCTGAAAGAAAAATTTTAGGTTAATTGTCAAATTCTAGGACAGGTAACCATATCCTTCATTATCCAGTCTGTGTATACTGCCAAAGTTCAGGGTTTATCTCAAGTCCTTATTCAAGTAGTCTTTGAGACTGGATCATCTCAGCTAGTCTTCTCAAAATTACTCTGAGCACCTTGTAGTTCAAAGCTGATCAGTTGTCTCATTTGTCCAGTGTTCTTCAGATTCCTTAACCTTCATTCTCCTAAAAGACAAAAAACAAAAACCTTTCCCCAAGACTAATTTTGGGGATGTTCCTTTTTGGCAAGTTAGTATCTGATTAAATGAAAAGACATGTGTTACTGGTATAAGTTAGTTTAAATTGGATGTTCATGTTGGTTGATGAACTATCACCTCCTCTAATTAAGAGGTTTCTCTTGTTCAAATCGAACCTTTATCAATTTTGATGGTACCCACAACTTATCTTCTCCTGTAGAAACAAAAGCAAAACCTCGTCCCCAACGTAACACATACCCTGGTTTCCATTCTGAGGTCAGCACATCCTTAAAGTATATAGGCTGATTTAATTCTGTAGTTTTTTCTATTATCCAATGTCTCTCTTCAGCTGTTGTTCCTTTCTCATTGGCATTAAGAAAATTCAAAGTTAATAGAGCATTATGCAGTCTGTTTCTGGGGGTCTTTGTTACCCCTTTCTGTTTATTTACCATATCCTTTAGAGTTCTGTTTGAACTTTCTATAACTGCTTGACCTGTAGGATTATGTGGTATGCCTGTAATATGCTTTATATTGTAATAAGCAAAAAACTGTATCATTTTAACAGAGACATATGCTGGAGCATTATCAGTTTTGATTTGTGCAGGTATACCCATGATGGCCATAACTTCTAGCAAATGAGTAATTACAGAATCAGCTTTTTCAGAACTCAAAGCAGTTGCCCACTGAAATCCTGAATAAGTATCGATAGTGTGGTGTACATATTTCAGTTTTCCAAAATCTGCAAAGTGAAACACGTCCATCTGCCAGATTTCATTCCTTTGAGTACCTTTTGGGTTACATCCAGCTGGTAATGGCGTTTGATTGTAGAAGGAACAAGTAGGACATTTCTTTACTATTTCTTTGGCTTGTTGCCAGGTTATGGAAAAATCCTTTTTTAAACCTTTACTATTGACATGATGTTTTTTTATGAAATTCTGAGGCCTCCAGCACATTTCCTATCAATAATTTATCAATCTCATCATTGCCTTGTGCAAGAGGGCCTGGCAGACCAGTATGGGATCGGATGTGAGTTATATATAAAGGATGACTCCTTTTCCTGATTGTATCTTGTAATTTAATAAATAGTGAAGTTAATTCTGAAGCATCAGGGATAAATTCTGCAGTCTCGCTATGTAATACTACTCTTTCAGCATACTGAGAGTCAGTTACTATGTTGAGAGGTTCTGAAAAATCCATTAATACCAACAGAATAGCATACAATTCTGATTTTTGAACTGAATTATAAGGACTTTGAACCACTTTACTTAAATTTTCTGATTTGTAACCTGCCTTTCCTTGTTTGTTGGCATCTGTATAAAATGTACGAACTCCAGATATAGGTTTTTCCTGTACAATTCGAGGCTAGATCCAATCAGCTCACTTTATAAGATCAATTCTATCGCTTTTGGGATATTTGCTGTTAATTTCTCCCAAAAAAATTACTACAAGCTCTTTGCCAAGGTTCACTTTCTGTCCATAATTTTTCAATGTCCTCCTTAGTTAAAAGTACGACAATTTCTGCTGGGTCTATTCCTGCTAATTGACGACGTCTCAATTTTCCTTTCCAAATCAAGTCAGAGATTTTTTCCACATAAGTTTTTAATTTTTTATTTGGTTTATTTGGTAAAAATATCCATTCTAATATAATATCTTCCCTCTGCATTAATATTCCTGTAGGAGAATGCCTAGAAGGTAAAATAACCAAAATGCAATCCAGCTTTGGATCAATACGATCCACGTGTCCTTCATGTACTTTCTTTTCTACCAAGGCCAATTCTTTCTCAGCTTCAGGTGATAATTCTCTTGGACTATTTAAGTCCTTGTCACCTTCTAAGGTTTTGAACAAATTATGCAGTTCATCATTTTTTACCCCAACAATAGTTCTTAGATGAGAAATATCTCCAAATAATCTTTGAAAGTCATTAAGAGTCTGTAGTCTATCTCTCCTAATTTGCACCTTTTGGGGTCTAATTTTTTGTAGCTCTATTTTATATCCTAAATAATTAATAGAATCTCCTCTTTGTATCTTTTCAGGAGCAATTTGTAATCCCCAGAAAGGCAAAATTTTCTTTACTTCTTCAAACTTTCTTTCTAAAGTATCTGCATTTGAGTCAGCTAGTAAAATATCATCCATATAATGATAAATTATAGATTTAGGAAGTTTTTTACGTATCACTTCCAATGGCTGTTGTACAAAATATTGGCACAGAGTTGGGCTATTCAACATTCCCTGTGGGAGGACCCTCCATTGAAATCTTTTAACCGGTTGAGAATTATTATAATAGGCACTGTGAAAGCAAATCTTTCTCTGTCTTTTTCTTGTAAGGGTATTGAAAAGAAACAGTCTTTTAAATAAATAACTATGAGAGGCCATCCTTTTGGTAACAGAGTAGGCAAAGGAATTCCAGATTGTAGAGAGCTCATTGGCTGAATTACTTTGTTAATTGCTCTAAGGTCTGTTACCATTCTCCATTTACCAGATTTCTTTTTAATAACAAATACAGGAGAATTCCAAGGGCTGGTTGATTCCTCAATATGCTGAGCATTTAACTGTTCTTCTACCAGCTCTTCTAAAGCCTGGAGTTTCTCTGTTGTTAAAGGCCATTGCTGGACCCATACAGGCTTGTCTGTCAACCATTTTAAAGGTAGAGCTGTTGATGTCTTTGGAAGATCATCGGTTGTTGTGCCCTGTTCTTGCATAACATGGATGGTTGGTGACCATTCAGAATATCACCTTCTAATATTTCTCTCAGAAACATGTGCTAGTTTATGATTCGTTTCTGAGATTGGAGGGATGTTAATCTGAGTATTCCATTGTTGCAACAAGTCTCGGCCCCACAGGTTCATAGCTATGTTAGCTACATATGGTTTCAATTTTCCTCTCTGTCCTTCTGGACCTATACATTCGAGCCATCTTGCACTCTGTTTCACCTGAGATAATGTCCCAATACCTAACAGTTGAACGTTTACCTCCTGAAGAGGCCAAGTTGGATGCCAAAATTCTGGTGCAATTATGGTAACGTCTGCACCTGTGTCTACCAGACCAGACAACAAAACATCATTTATTTTTATCGATAATTTTGGTCTTTGTTCATTAATAGAAGTTTGCCAAAAAATTTTCTTATTTTTTCTCCTGAATTTTCTATTCTCTCTGTTTCATCATCCTGACCAGCATGACTTATTCCAATAGGCATTTGGTTATTTAATTGCTCTGAGTAGGGGTTTCCTCTACGACTGCAGGAAAGGTTTGAACTGGATTTGCTATTGGGGCCTGCATGAGGCCCCTCTGGGAGTTTCCCGAAGACTGAGGCAAAGGATTACCCTGTCTGTCCCTTGTTGATCTACATTCGTTGATCCAATGTTTTCCCTTACCACACCTTCTGCATACTCCAGAAGGAAGGGGCATTCTGTTGCCATTGTTCCTTGAGGAAACATTGTTTCTAGGAATGACCTGTTTACAGTCCCTTTTCAAATGTCCTTGCCTTCCACATCCAAAACATCTAATATTCCTCAAACCTCTTGAAATTGCTTCTCCTACCCACGTATCATCATGCTCATGAGTTTCAACATTAACCGTGTCTCTAATCCAATCTTCCAAAGGTGCAGATCTTGCCTTTAACGGCCTGATTATTGTTTTGCATGCTGCATTCGCATTCTCAAAGGCCAAAGTTTCAATTATTATCTTACTAGCTTCTGAATCCAGGACCATTCTCTTTACTGCTGAAGCCAGTCTTTGTAAAAAATCTGTGAAAGATTCTTTTGGGCCTTGTACAACCTTTGTAAATGACTCAGTTTTTTTTTCCTGGTTCCTCAACTCTGTCCCATGCATTCAAGGCTGCTGTTCAACATAAAATTAGGGTTTGGACATCATATAAACATTGTGCTTGTGCTGAAGCATATTGACCTTCTCCCATAAGCTGATCCTGGCAGACTTTTATTCCTTTATCCCTCCACTGTTTTTCTATGTTTTTAGCTTCATCCTTGAACCAAGTTAGCCATTAAAGTCTTTGACTGGGTTCCAGAACAGCTTGTGCCAGCTCCTGCCAATCCTGTGGTACAATCCTATTATATGTTGACCAAGAGTTTAACATTTGCTTTACATATAAGGAATGCATGCCATAAGATACTATTGCCTCCTTAAACCTTCGTAAATCCAACATTTCGATTGGAGCCCAAATATTTTGTGTAGTCATTTGATCAGGCAACTGCTGTACGGTTACTGGACAAACTAAGGGTGACTGTGTGAACACAGGCTTTCTTTTTTTTTGTTGTTGTTTTGTTTTTTTTTTTTTAATTTATTTTAATTTATTTTGCAATACAATTCAGTTCTACATATCGGTCACGGATTCCCTTGTTCTCCCCCCTCCCGTCCCCCTCACCTTCCCCCCAACGCCCCCCCCCCATTCCCATCTCCTCCAGGGCAAAGCCTTCCCCACAGACTGAGGTCAACCTGGTAGACTCAGTCCAGGTAGGTCTAGTCCCCTCCTCCCAGGCCGAGCCAAACAATCCTGCATAGGCCCCAGGTTTCAAACAGCCAACTCATGCAATGAGCACAAGATCTGGTCCCACTGCCTGGATGCCTCCCAAACAGATCAAGCCAATCAACTGTCTCACCCATTCGGAGGGCCTGATCCAGTGTGGACCCCTCAGCCATTGGTTCATAGTTCATGTGTTTCCATTCATTTGGCTATTTGTCCCTGTGCTTTATCCAACCTTGGTCTCAACAATTCTCGCTCATATAAACCCTCCTCATTCTCGTTAATTGGACTCCCAGAGATCCACCCAGGGCCTAGTCATGGATCTCTGCATCCAGATCCCTCAGTAGTTGGATGAGGTTTCTAGCACAACAATTAGGGTGTTTGGCCATCCCATCACCAGAGTAGGTCAGTTCGGGCTGTCTCTCGACCATTGCCGGCAGTCTGTTGTGTGGGTATCTTTGTGGATTTCTGTGGGCCTCTCTAGCACTTTGCTTCTTCCTGTTCTCATGTGGTCTTCATTTACCATGGTCTCCTATTCCTTGTTCTCCCTCTCTGTTGTTGATCCAGCTGGGATCTCCCGCTCCCCCAAGCTCTCTTTCCCTCGACCCTCGCCTTTCATTACCCCCACTCATGTCCAGGCTGTTCATGTAGATCTCTGTAACCCTGTGATCCAATCTTGAAGCAACTTCACTGTTAGTTTCTTCTATCTGAGTTTTTACAGGTGTATCAAGTTTTTCTAAAGCTGTCACCCTGGCACTTAAATTGACTATCTTCTTAAATAGTAAAATAAGAATAAATATAGTAATAAAATGCATAATTCTATCAACATTAATCTTCTCATATAGCTGTTCCATTGTTAGACTAAAATTGCAAACAAAGCCCAATTTTCTTCCAATGAACACAGAAAACCCTTTTTTTTTAAATGTGGAAAATAATTTCTCTGTTAAATAGCTTCCTTTAAAATATTGGATAACTAAGTCCTTGTAGAACAGTACAAATCCGAGGGAATTTCAAAACAGCCACCTTGTGTCCGAGGTGTGAATCCATCTCGGCAGTTAAACGTTTTTTAACAGATTCTTGTCACGTTGGGCGCCAAATGTAGATGTAATTCAGTGGTCTTATTAAACAAGAAACACAGAGCCGATTCAGAGAAGAAAGCCAAGAGGTCAGAGCCAAGAGCCTCACCCTTCCTGATTCAGGGATCCTCCTCAGCCCAGAGAGCTCTCCGAAAGAGAGAGCCCTACTTCCTGTGTGTCTCTCTCTATAGTCCTTGTTCTGGCTTCTGATTGGTTGTAAACCCAATCATGTGACTGCCTCGTCACTGCCTGTATGTACCGCCCTCCAGGTCCTTAAAGGCATATGCCACCACTGCCACGCATTTGCTATGGCTCTAATAGCTCTGACCCCAGGCAACTTTATTAACATACCACCACAAATGGAAATGCCTGAAGCAATATCAAAGCAAAACAAAGAGTAGACCCTCTCTCGGCCAGTTCAAGGTTTGCTTTACATGTTGTCAGTAGACATGTTATCTTTTCCTCAACATTTTTTGTTTGTTTTATTCTTACTGTTTAAATAAACTAATGGCAAACAGAAGAAAGCTCATGTATGAAGTTTGGATTTTTAGATCAAATGAAACATGATTACTCATTTAAATTAATACATTTTCATGATTCACAAAATTTATCTAATTTTCTTCACTAAAATCATAAAGAGTAATATTCGCCACTCATTTAGTTTTGTACAAATAGCATGTCTTGACTTCAGCTAAATATTTAACACTTGATTTTTTTATGTGTAGATTTTGTTTTTAGGTTTGGATTTTTCAACTTCTCCTTACATGTTTATTATATAAAATAAATAGACTCTCCATCAAACTTTTGTTAAGACAAATTTTTGCAGTTTCAATCTTAGGATAGTCTAAAAATTGTGGAAACTTTATTAGTTTTCAAGATTAGATTTTATAAAAATGATTAGAAATGAAATATTAAAGAAAACTTCAGATAATGCACACCAGTGAGAAAAAGAGACATAATTATTTTAATTCATTGAGATATTCAAAACTATCAAAGCTTTTACCAATTTTCAAGATAATATGTCATCAATATGTAATTAAGTAGTATTTTTCCTGAAATTTTATTGAATTTTCATGCACTGAGCTTATAATACTAATGCTAAACTTGCATAAAATTCAAATATCATTAACATGTTTTCATGTGAAAAGTATTTCTGAATTCATTCATCAGAGATCCTTCTCTAAAATAAAATATCCCCTAAAGGTAGAAAGCAATTTATATTTTAATGATTTTCTAATATTTTTTGCACAAAGATAATAAAAATAGTGCTTTTCAAAAACACTGAGAATTCTACCTAAAATTAAAAATGAATAAAATGTGGTTTTAATAGATTCCATTTACAAACCTAAGCAATTATTGGAAGTCATCTGAATCTTTTTTCTAGACTATATATTTATATTAAAAACTTCAATTTCTGTAGTCATTCATAATTTTTTATTTGTGTTTAAGAAAATTAACAAATGCACCTATGTCAGTATGTATTATACTATATATAATTATACATACATGTGCATATTATGTATAATATATCTATTTAAGCATAGCATTAGAAGCAAGTTGACTAATCAACTTGGTGAAAGAAAAATTGATACGTACTTAGTCACTGTGTTGTAAGAATATAGAAGGCACCGAATTGGTAGTAACCAAGTCTTCATCATTTTTTTGGTCAATCCTAATCATAAAGCTACATAGAAGCAACTGGCCATTAGTCAACCACATACAAAGAGAAACTTCATCAATGTGAAGATTCCTGAGTGCTAGAGAAATGGCTGAGTCTGTAAAAGGCTTGCATTGAAATAACAAGGATTTGAATTTGGTTTCCCAGCATCCACATAAAATCTGTGAAGAGGCACATTCTTATTATGAGTATTAGGGAGGCAGAGATAGGAAAATCGCTGGAACTCCCCAGTCAACCAATCTAGACCAATTATTAAGCTCCAGGTTCAGTGAGAGTTTGTCTCAAATAATTTGGAGAGTAATAGAGGAAGATAAATACCAAGTGCCTGTGTTAGCCCCTACCTGCACATACACTCACCCTGTCACATACACACAGACACATGCTACTGCATCCATGATTCAGTGGACATTAGGGCTTTATTACCAGAAAATAGGTACAAAATTTATTCAAGTTATCAAAATGGTTCTTGACATTTTATAAAGTGTACAAATTATATTTTGATATACAACATATTAAACTTAAACTTTAAATGTATATAAGCTCTTATAATTACCATTAGTTCTATGAGGCAGACATTATTATACATTAGAAAATGAAGCTCAGATAGATTTAGAAAGCCATTGAAGGTCAAGAAAGCAATTTTGAATATTGCTTTCATAGCTTTTTTTTTACAATGTTATTAGTATCTTTCCTGTGTAAAGCCATTTATAAATAAAATTTGATTAGAAAGTTACTTAATGTTTAGGAGAAAAAAATCATATATCATTCTATTGGATAAGGTGTTTATTTTGAATCATGGAAATTGAGACACATTCTGATTAACTGTGTATCTGATACTATCACAACCTAAAATGCATCTGGAAATCAAATGCACAAACTTAGGAAAGCATATTTAATACTTAATTAATATACTTCCTTTTGGATTGACTTCTACAAAATGAAAATTAAGTGCAAAGAAGAACTGTTATACTTGATTAATATATATGAATTTTATATTTAAAGGAAGAATATTTTAACAATACATAAATGTTTAAATTAAGAGCTGAATCCAAAGAATAATAGTAATAGGAATAGGAGATATTCTGTACTACTTTAGTTATGATTTGAACATTTCTGATTTATCTAGGAACACAATTTTTAAATGATTTTAAAATGTATATGTTAATTTTTGTAGAGCATTTAAATTAAAAGAAATCACCAAAACAAGATGACATGAAAATTTACAGATAAAAATTTGTAGGATATATAGATATTTATACTGGCTGAAAATTTCTAGGGGTAAGGGGCCTGGCATGGTTTTCCATGCCTTTAGTTAGATCTCTCTGTTTTCAAGACTAAAATGATCTACATAGCGAGTTCTAGGCCCGATAAGGGTTGCAGAGTGAGACTATGTCTCACAAACAAAATCCAGAAAGGAAAAGAAAATCATAGGGATGGCATTATTTATGGACAATATAGAGAACATTTTGAAATGTGTAGATGACAAATGTTTCTTCTAATGATTTATTTATTCACGTTCATTGAAGATCAAATTAAAAGCCCTCCTATAATATGGATTATTTTTACACCCTACACACACACACACACACACACACACACACACACACATGCATAAATAAATCATCTGCTATCAAAATATGCAAAAAAACATAGCGTATCTTTGTGTCTGGATTATTTCACTTAATTTCTAATTCTATCCATTTCTTACAAATATTATGGTTTCATTTTTCTTTATGGTTGAATAAAATTCCATTGTATGAATATATCACATTTTCTTTGTCCATTAATGTATTGACAGACATGACATATACCAAATTCACTCTAAGTCAAGCCACCCATGTAATTTCATTTTCATATTCATTGCTGCACTCTTCACAATAGCTAAGAAATGGAACCAAACCAACCTATTTGAATTGCTGCTTGTAGGGAAGAAAAGGACAATGGCGTTTTCTGAGGTTATAGTACTTGAAGAAAATTTTCACAATAGATAATCAATATAAAAATAGGTGACATAGTTTAGGTTAAGCAGATCACTTATTTGTTCAGGATTAAATGAAAATACTAGACTAGCTAAATATGCTACCCCTAAATATTGCCAGGTTGATTTTCCATGTCCATTATCTACAGTCATATCTCTTTTTACCAGGATCTCATATACTCTCAAGTTTTAACTACCTCCTTTGAGTACTTATAACTGGTCCAAAATATTATTTTGCCTCAAATATCTTTATGACTTAAAACATAGCAACAAAAATAATCTGTGGTTATTTGCCTATGAATGTCTTCCAGAGGCTCAGGAATTCTAGGAGGTACTGCTTTGCTGAAGGTATGATGATGCAACTCCTGGCGTGTTCCTGGCATGCGCGTTTGACCAGCAGTATGGCGGGAATGAGTCGTCTGCCAGCGACACATTACGCTGTGTGGAAGATTTAGTCTTTACTAGTATTAAAAAAGAGAGAGAGAGAGGTTTCTGGGCTACATGCTACTTTGATAGAAGCATAGACCCACTATTTCTGAGACTTGATGGCTCCCAGAGCTGGCGGAAAATGTACCTCCTCCATGTTGGGAAGTTAAAGAGGGCAGAGCCAGCAACCACAGCGCCATTTCAGTCTTAGAATGCTGCAGTTTAAAGCAATAGGTTCACAATACCACTGATTCATGATCATGGTATCTCTCCTGCCAGGCTATGTGGTGTTACCCAGCTTGGGAGATCCAAGGGCGGGAGCATCATGCCAGTGACCCTGAGAAGCGCTATCATAGGAGTGGAGCAGTACTGTCATTCTTACCAAGTTGAGCCTTAGTGACTCTGTGGCTGAAGTTAGTGACTGGACTCTGGACAACTATACCCATCTCTAGGAGTGAGACTTAGACACTTTCTAGTAGTTGTGACTTAAAGAAAAAAAAAAAAAAAAGAAAAGGAAACCTGTTTCTGGAGACTCGAGGCCCCAAGATGGTGAGCCATCGTGGTTAACCTTCTTTGTGTGGCTCCTAGAGTCCTCGATCCCAGCTGGACACCTGGGCCTGCGTACAAAGCGCAGCTTTGCGCTCCTTGGCTAGTGCTCGAGGCTCGGTTTCTCTACCCGGGCCCCATCTCGTCGCAGCAGGATGATCGCCTCGCATATGATCACCTGCTTATTCACCGAGCTCAACCAAAACCAAGTGCAGAAGGTTGACCAATATCTGTACCACATGCGTCTCTCAGATGAGACCCTTCTGGAGATTTCTAGGCGGTTCCGGAAGGAGATGGAGAAAGGACTAGGAGCCACCACGCACCCTACTGCAGCTGTGAAAATGCTGCCCACCTTCGTGAGGTCAACTCCGAATGGGACAGAACATGGAGAGTTCCTGGCTTTGGACCTTGGAGGAACCAACTTCCGTGTGCTTCGAGTACGGGTGACAGATAATGGCCTCCAGAAGGTGGAGATGGAGAACCAGATCTATGCCATCCCTGAGAACATCATGAGGGGCAGTGAAACCCAGCTGTTTGACCACATTGCCGAGTGCCTGGCCAACTTCATGGACAAGCTGCAAATCAAAGCGAAGAAGCTCCCACTGGGCTTCACCTTCTCATTCCCCTGCCACCAGACGAAACTAGATGAGAGTTTCTTGATCTCATGGACCAAAGGGTTCAAGTCCAGTGGTGTGGAAGGCACAGATGTGGTGGATCTGATCCTGAAGGCTATCCGGCACAGAGGGGACTTTGACATTGACATTGTGGCCATGGTGAATGACACAGTTGGGACCATGATGACCTGTGGTTATAATGATCAGAACTGTGAGATTGGTCTGATTGTGGGTACTGGCAGTTATGCCTGCTATGTGGAGGAGATGCGTCACATTGACATGGTAGAGGGTGACGAGGGACGGATGTGCATCAACATGGAGTGGGGAGCCTTTGGGGACGATGGTACCCTCAATGACATCCGCAACAAGTTTGATCGAGAAATCGACATGAGCTCACTGAACCCTGGGAAACAGCTGTTTGAGAAGATGATCAGCGGGATGTACATGGGGGAGCTGGTCAGGCTCATCCTGGTGAAGATGGCTAAGGAAGAGCTGTTATTTCAGGGGAAGCTCAGCCCAGAACTCCTTACCACTGGCTCTTTCGAAAACAAAGATGTATCAGATATCGAAGAGGAGAAGGAAGGACTACAGAAGGCCTACCAGGTCCTGGTGCGTCTGGGTCTGAATCCGTTGCAGGAGGACTGTGTGGCCACACACCGAATCTGCCAGATTGTGTCCACGCACTCGGCCAGCCTGTGCGCAGCCACCCTGGCCGCGGTGCTGTGTCGAATCAAGGAGAACAAGGGCGAGGAGTGTCTTCACTCCACCATCGGTGTCAATGGCTCTGTCTACAAGAAACATCCCCATTTTGCCAAGCGTCTTCACAAGGCCGTGAGGAGGCTGGTGCCCGACTGTGACGTTCGCTTCCTCCGGTCTGAGGATGGCAGCAGAAAAGGGGTTGCTATGGTGACAGCGGTGGCTTACCGGCTGGCTGACCAACACCTGGCCTGCCAGAAGACCCTGGAGTCCCTGAAACTGAGCCACGAGCAGCTGCTGGAAGTCAAAAGGAGGATGAAGGTAGAAATGGAGCAAGGTCTGAGCAAGGAGACACATGCTGTAGCCCCTGTGAAGATGCTGCCCACTTATGTATGTGTGTGTCACCCCAGATGGTACAGAGAAAGGAGACATTCTGATCTTGGATCTTGGAGGAACAAATTTCCGGGTCCTGCTGGTGCGTTTGCGTAACGGGAAGCAGAGGGGTGTGGAGCATAGTTGGAACTATGATGATGCATAAGATCTACTCCATCCCGCAGGATGTCATGCACAGCACTGGGGAAGAGCTCTTTGACCACATCATCCAGTGCATCGCGGGCTTCCTTGAGTACATGGGCATGAAGGGCATGTCTCTGCCGCTGGGTTTCACCTTCTCCTTCCCTTGCCAGCAGAACAGCCTGGACCAGAGCATCCTCCTCAAGTGGACAAAGGGTTTCAAGGCATCTGGCTGTGAGGGCAAGAACGTGGTCACCTTGCTCAAAGAGGTGATTCACCGGCGAGAGGAGTTTGACCTGGATGTAGTTGCTGTGGTGAATGACACAGTTGGGACTATGATGACTTGTGGCTATGAAGACCCTAACTGTGAAGTCGGCCTCATTGTTGGTACTGGAAGCAATGCCTGCTATATGGAAGAGATGCGAAATGTGGAGCTGGTAGATGGAGAGGAGGGACAGATGCGTGTCAACATGGAGTGGGGGGCCTTTGGGAACAACGGCTGCCTGGATGACTTCCGCACAGAGTTTGATGTTGCTGTGGATGAGCTCTCTCTCAACCCTGGCAAACAGAGATTTTAGAAGATGATCAGCGGCATGTACTTGAGCGAGATTGTGCGCAACATCCTCATCGATTTCACTAAGAGAGGGCTGCTCTTCCGTGACTGCATCTCCGAGCGCCTCAAGACAAGGGGGATCTTTGAGACCAAGTTCCTGTCTCAGATCAAAAGTGATTGCCTGGCCCTGCTGCAGGTCCGTGCCATCCTGCGCCACCTGGGGCTGGAGAGCACCTGTGATGACAGCATCATTGTGAAGGATGTGTGCACCGTGGTCACCCGGCGTGTGGCCCAGCTCTGTGGTGCAGGCATGGCTGCTGTGGTGGACAAGATAAGAGAAAACCGAGGACTGGACAGCCTCAAAGTGACAGTGGGTGTGGATGGGACTCTCTACAAGCTTCATCCTCACTTTGCCAAAGTCATGCATGAGACAGTGAAAGATCTGGCTCCCAAGTGTGATAAGTCCTTCCTGGAATCTGAGGACGGCAGCGGGAAGGGCGCGGCTCTTATCACTGCGGTGGCCCGCCACATCCGGGCAGAGTTGGAGCCGGAGACCAGACAGGACTTCTGTTTCATGGCCACTTCCCCGCTTTAAATGACGAGGATGAACCCCTTGGCATTTCCTCGGCGGAGGACCCTGTGAGACTGAGATTTTTGTCTCTTTATGTTCACCTTAGAGTTTGACACCCAATCCTTGGCCTTCCCAATAATCAGAATTACGGAATTGTTCATCCCTCCTCCATTTTACTTCCTGTACAATCCTATGGGATGGAGAGAGTCATGATTGCCTCGTTTTGGATCTGAATGTGACATTTGTAGGTGGAGAACATCTCCCTGAGAGGATGTTTGCCTCTGACATTGGGAAGGAGGAGGAGGAGGAGTACAGGGACATCACGTGGGTGGCCGTATCTCTGACCTCTCTTCAACTCAACCATAAGCATCTCCCTGCCAGTTCTAACACTTGCTGTCCTGGAATAGAGAAGCCAAACCAAAGCCAAGCGTTGACACCTCCTTCAAGTGTTTGTGGCTTTACCTCACATGGCATCATCCATGAAAAACAGACCTTGGTCGAGGGTCGGGTAGGGTGGTGGCTTTTGGTAGCTTTTTAATGTTTTTTTCCTCCCCCAGCTGTCTCTGTCTACCCTGCAAGACTCCCGAAAGTTGCTTGCACCCTTCTCCCATTTCTCAGGTAGTATTATATCCTTCTGAGGTCTTTGATGTGGTTGAAGACTAGATAGTTATAATTTCCTCAGTTATGATAAAAGATGTGTTAGATACAAAACCTTAGACTCACAAATATAAGATAGATAGGATATCTTCTTTAATATTGTAACTGTAATTCTTGCTTAATAATTGTTTTGTTGTATGTAATTTTACTATGTTAAAGTTAAAACCTTCCTTTTTGAAAAAGAAGAAAAGGGGAAGTGCTGTGGATATCGCTCTGTATAAACAAACACTGATTGGCCAATATCCAGACAGGAAGTATAGGCAGGACTAACAGAGAGGAGAATTGAGGGAACAAAAAAGCAGAGAGAGAGACTGCCTGGAGCCGCTGCCAGGACAAGTAAGATGTAAGGTACCAGTAAGCCACAAGCCACATGGCAAAGTATAGATTAATAGAAATGGGCTAAATATAAGAGTAAGAGCTAGACAATGATAGGCCTGAGCTAATGGCCAAGCAGTTTAAATAATGTAGGCGTCTGTGTGTTTATTTTATGAGTGGGCTCCGGGATTGGCAGGAATTGGTGGGACCCGGAGAGAAAAGCTCTCCAGCTATAGCTGTGGACTTCCTTTAAGATTGAAAAGGCTCTCCATATTTCTAGTGATATGAGCCTTAAGCTTTCTGCATCTGCAGTCATGCAAGCTGCTTCTTGTCATGCCTCTGCCCTACCATCATGGGCTCTAATGGCATTGGAACCATACACTCTAATAAACTCTTTCTTTTTTAAATATTATTTATTATTTTATTTATTGACCATCGTTTCCACTCCCTACCTCTCCTCCCTGTCTCTCACTCCCACTTTCTCTCTGCACTCTGATCCATTCCTCCTCTGTTCTATCCAGTGAAGGATATGCCTCCCATTTAAATCAATAAAAACCTGACATATCAAGTTTCAGTAAGGATAAGCACCTCCCCTTGTATTAAGGCTGGGCAGGGCAAACCAGTATGACATATAGAGTTCCAAAATAGAGCAAAAGAATCAAAGACAGTCCCTGTTCCCACTGTTAGGAGTCCCACAAGAAGACCAACTACAAAACTATCACATATATGGAGAGGTATGAGGTCAGTCCCATACAGGCTCCCTGGTTGTTGCTTCAATATCTGTGAGCTCCTATAAGCCCAGGTTATTCAATTCTGTGTGTTTTCTTGTGATATCCTTGATCCTTCTGGCACTTACATTCCTTCCTCCTCCTCTTCAGCAGAATTCACTGAGCTGGAATTGGCGTCCAACGTGGTGGCAAGAGTTTCCACCTAAAAACTGAGAAAAAAAGATTCTAAAACGGAGCTAAAAACAGCTTCCTAATTGTCTCCCTCAAATGAGCGGCAGCTGCCGGTTTGAGCTACTTGTGAGTTTCTGGTGTGCGAGTGCAACCTGCAGTATGGCAGGAATGAGGCCTCTGCAAGTGGCACATTAAGCTGCATGGTGGATTTAGCCTTTGCTAGTACAAAACAAAAAAAGAGGTTTCTGGACTACACGATGCTTGGATATAAGCATAGACCCACGATAGTTCCCAGAGCTGGTGGTAAACATAGCCATGATGGGAAGCTGAGGTGGGCGGAGCCAGCAGCCACAGCTGCTGCAGTTTAAAGCAATAGATTCACAATAAGGCAGATTCAGATGTAATAGTTTACAATGTGTGTAAAAGATATGTAGGCTTGAAAGAGACAAAAAAGGTGATATATACAGCTATATAAACAAATACATTGTTTAAAAAAATAAAGTCTTTAAATAGACAGTAAAATTAATATAGAAAATAAGCCACATAAAGATGAATATTACACAGAGAATCTGGATTGTGTTGTCTTTGGGATTCTTAACTGCAGAGAGATATTTAATTGTAAAGGAAGCTGAGTTAAACCAATATGTATATTTTAAAGATACCTTGACTTCAAAATTTGGATATAAGGATATGTTGCTTTGGAAAAGAGTCTCTTTTGTTTCCACAGAAAGCCAGAGGCTATGGATTTGTTCCAGATTAAGATACATCAGGTTTGACCAGCCAAGACCCCCTGAAAGGTCTCCAATGACACCATGGCCCAAATGATCCAACATCCAGAATGGTTTCAAGGCATCTGGTTCAAACAATACAGCCTCATGGACTATTCCATAATTCTAAAATTTTCTTTGTGTCCCCATAAAATACAGCACCCACCTCCAGCAGGAAGTAGTAAGAGAAGCTACGCCCAAATTCCCAAATTATATGTAATTTTACTTTAAGGTTAAAACCTTCCTTTTTGAAAAAAAAAGGGGGCGGGAAGTGCTATGGGATGGTCTGTATGTCAAATGTGTTGCTGATTGGTCAATAAATAAAATACTGATTGGCCATTGGCTAGGCAGGAAGTATAGGCAGGACAAGGAGGAGAATAAAGCTGGGAAGTGGAAGTCTGAATCAGAGAGACACTGCCAGCCACCACGACGACAAACAGCATGTGAAGATGCTGGTAAGCCACGAGCCATGTGGCAAGGTATAGATTAATGGAAATGGACTAATTTAAGCTGTAAGAACAGTTAGCAAGAAGTCTGCCATGGCCATACAGTACTGTGGGATGGTCTGTATGTCAAATGTGTTGCTGATTGGTCAATGAATAAATCACTGATTGGTCAGTGGCCAGGCAGGAAGTATAGGCGGGACTAACAGAGAGGAGAATGGAGAGAACAGGAAGCTGGGTGAGAGAGACACTGCCAGCCGCCATCAGGACAAGGAAGATGTAAAGTACCGGTAAGCCACAAGCCACGTGGCAAGGTATAGATTAATAGAAATGGATTAATTTAAGCTGTAAGAACAGTTAGCAAGAAGCCTGCCACGGCCATACAGTTTGTAACCAATATAAATCTCTGTGTTTATTTGGTTGGGTCTGAATGGCTGTGGGACTGGCGAGTGTCAGAGATTTGTCTTGACTGTGGGCCAGGCAGGAAAACTCTAGCTACAATACAGTTTTTTTTTTCTTTTGTTTTTTCGAGACAGGGTTTCTCTGTGTAGCTTTGCACCTTTCCTGGAACTCACTTGGTAGCCCAGGCTGGCCTCGAACTCATAGAGATCCGCTTGCCTCTGCCTCCCAAGTGCTGGGATTAAAGGCGTGCGCCACCACCGCCCGGCCAGTTTGTAACCAATATTAAGTCTCTGTGTTTACTTGGTCGGGTCTGAGTGGCTGTGGGACTGGCAGGTGAGAGAGATTTGTCCTGACTGTGGGCCAGGCAGGAAAACTCTAGCTACACTGGGCGTAATGTTTGACTTTGGATCTCTGCATCTCTTGCCATCAGTTGCTGGATGAAGCCTCTCTGATGACAATTGGAATAGAAATCTATGAGCATAGCAGAATATGATTAAACATCATTACATTGACATTTTTTTTTTCTCCAGCTGTGTGTGGTTCTAATCCTAGGTCTCTGGGCCAACCAGAATCTGTGTCCTGGCACTCCAGGCAGTATCAGTGGTGGGCACACTCTCTTGGCATAGGTCTCCTCCTGGACCAGTCATTGATTGGCCACTCCCACAATCTCTGTGTCACCCTTAGCACAGCACATCCTTTAGGTTGAAGGTTATGTGACTTGGTTGGTTTCCAATCCCTCTTCTGAAAGTTTTGCCTTGTCACAGGAAATAGGGAGTTCAGGCTCTGTCATCTCTGTTACTAGGAGTCTTAGCTGGGATCATCCTTGTTGATTTCTGAGAGTTTGCCTTGCACCACATTTCTACCTGAACCTGAAAGGCATGCCCCTCTTTCTAGTATTCTCTCCCATCATCCCCATCTGATCTCTCATTTTCCCATCCCTACTCACCCTAGTTCAAACATAAAATCTCTTCCACTTCCACTTACCAGGGAAATCCTAATGTCACCTCCTAAGCCTTCCTTGTTACCTAGCCTCTCTAGCAATAAATGAAAGGATAACCATGCTACCATCCACAGGCACAAACTCTTTTATAAATTTCCTTGGCCATGGTGATTGATCACAGCAACAAAAAAGTTACTAATACAAAAGTATTTAGAATATTAAGATTATTTTAATTTTATACAGTGTATATTCATTCTATAAAGTGATTATGACATTTCAATTTAGTAGTAGAAGATATGTTGAACTTACAAGTGCTTAATTCAATAAAAGGTGAAATTATTCCGACATGACATGTAGAGTCTTTCCATATACTGTGCAGCAATTTACTCCAAATTAAAACATCATCCCCCAGAGAGAGGAGAGAGGTTCATAAGATTCAGGAAGTAACAGAAACTCACAAAGCTAAAACTATTGAAAGATTTACAAACCCCTGTTCATGCTCATATAACTAGTAACAACTGCTGGAAAGGAGGATCCTTTGGAACATAATGAGCTGCTACAAGTCACACAGAATTCCCTGTGCATTCAGCTTTTGAGACTAATCACCCATGCTGACATGGGCTTTTTGATGACACAGCTGCCTTTGCATTACTCATGTTTCTGTAAATATTCCCTCACTCACACTCCTGTAATACCAATGAACTCAGTTGTTCACTATGAATTGAGTCATTCCTTTGGTTTCCCATCAGTGTTCCATCTCATTTGAATAGAAAGTATTTCATATCTCCTGAGGGAAAGTCTTGCAACAGCACATAAACATATTTGTGTATTTGTATGTTTATATTCCTACTTAATTAGATAACTTCAAACAGTTTTCAAATGTGCTTAAGACTTTGCTAAAATTTTCTCATTAAAATATTCATGATAGAATATAAATATAAACAACATCTTACATGTAATATTCAGAATATGATTTTTCAGAAGGAAAATTTCTTTTAATAGCAAAAATAAAATTTTCATTAAGAACTATTATTCTTGTACAAAGTGGTGATTGTTTAAAAAAACAAGTTCTACAGTAATGATTATGAAGTAGTGAAAACTAAAATTTTACTACATTTTATAAATATTTACCCCTCAGTCAATTATTAAAACAAATATATTAGTGATAATTGAATTTGATTAATAGATTAAATTATAACATAGTTCAAAAAGAAAAACAAAAACAACAAACAGAACTATGAAAATGAAGACCTATGACAAGCGTCACCAAAACAGTATGAGGAAATTATTGAATACCATTTCACTGTGCAATAACTACATTTTTAATGAAAGGTTAGATATAGTAGAGTCTTTAAATAGTAAAGCAAGAGGGATGAAGTTCTATGTGCTCTTGCAAAAGACCTAGATTTTGTTACCAGTACCCATATATTTCATAGCCATCTGTAATTTTAGTTTCAGGATTTTGTTTTCTTCTGCTCACACCAAGTACCAGGCACCAGCACATAAACAAAAAATATACATCTTTAAATTAAAAAATAGGAAGCAAAAACAGGTGTCAAAATAGAATCTCAATGAAATGTTGTTTAAGGGAGATAGATAAGAAATGGGTGAGCAGTATGAGTGATATCAAAACAATGATTTATTTAGAATTTATATTTTGAACAACTAATTATTTTTAATAAAAAGCTATTTAACAATACACTAATTAGTATAGATCAATATAGTAAGGCACTATTGCTATAGACAACACATACATAGTTCATTGTACATGGAGAAGTTGAGCTGGTGCATAACTAGAGACTGCACTCTTACTGAGCAATGTTCATAGCACTAGAAGTTACTCTGCACCTTACCAGAAGAGAAAAACGTAAACAGCAACCCAACTAGAAAACCTTCAATCTATAGTTATGTCATGCCTGCAAGATACACTGAAACAATAGAGGCACAAAAAACTTGGGAGTAACCAATTATTATCTGATTGGATTTAAGGCCCAGACTATGATATGAAACCTGTTGTAAGCCTTGCATCTTTGATGGAAAGGTATCCTGACAGCTGGAAGCCCAGAAATGCCACAAAGTCACACTACACAACAAACCTCACATAAGAGATTTATTGGGAGGGAAAAAAAAAAAAAACACGGAGGGTGGCTGCCTCTGTCCGAGCAAGAAAAAGCAGCAAACTGAACAGGATAGAGGGCTTATACAGAGCTTCCTGGGAAGGGGGTGGAACTTTTTAGGGTGAAACTTTCTAGGGTGGAGATTGGTGGGATTTCATGTCCAGAGATTGGGATTCTCCTCTGTAGGGTAGGGCCAGGGTTCAGCAGTTAGGTCAGTTAGAGTATTCTGTGGGTGGAACATGGCAGTTAGAGGTCCTTGGAGGAGGGGCCTGGCCACAATAGTGGCTGGAGGAGCTTACTTGTCTTATATCAACTTGATCAAGCTAGAGTCATCAGAGAGGAAGGACCCTCAATTAAGAAAATGCCTCTAAGATCTAGCTGAAAGCAGGCCTGTAAGACATTTTCTTAATTACTTATTAATAGTAAAGGTCTTAACATTTTTTAGGTTATGTCTCTCCTGGGTTAGTGTTCCCAGGTTCTGTAAGAAAGCAGCTGTGCAAGGTATGGAGAACAAATCAGTAAGTCAAACTATCCCATGGTTTTTGTATCAGCTGCTGCCCCCAGATTCCTGGCCTGCTTCAGGTCCTGTCTGGACTGACTTTGTTATGAACAGCACTGTGGAAACAAAAGCCAAATAAACCCTTTCCTCATAAGTTGCTTTTTATTGTCGTGTTTCATCACAGCAATAGGAACACTAACTAAGAAAGAACCCATTCTCAATAACCCTAGGTTGGCCAAGAACCTGAGAAAAGGTAGGTCAGGGACCTAGGGGAAAACAAAATAAATACTGTTCTAAAGGAACTTAATAAAATAACTCCAATGACATTCTTCTGTACTCATAGATCAGTGCCTTATTCACCTATCATAAGAAAAGTTTCCTACTGCAGTAATTGGGAACAAATACAGGGACCCACAACTGGACAATGTGCAAAAAGTAAGACCTTGAAACACTCGGTCCTAAGTGGGAAGTGTCTATCAAATACCACCCCGCCCCCCTCGGACTTGGGAATCCTTAACAAGAGTGGGCAGAAGGATTGTAAGAGCCATAGGGAATTGAGGACACCAGTGAAACAAGGCCCTGTAAACACAGCAAGACCGATGCACATATGAACAAACGGACTCTAGGAGCATCCACAGGACCTGCACAGGTCTGTGACAGATACGTCTCAGCACTGAGAGAGGGTATGGACACAAGCCCCCATCCTTCACCCAGAAGCTTTCTCCACGTGATGACTCCTCACAAATAACAAAAAAAAAGTTTTCACCAATAGTCTCACTGCATATACAAACCACTTTTAAGGCCAGAGTCAATGCCCAGCAGTAGATAACCAACATACACAGTACTCTACGGTGTCTTTGGAGGTTCTTTTCTCATGATGTTTTGTCAGCATTTTTTTTTACCATAAATGTCCTTGTTTATATACTATGTCTTATGATTTTGTGTTTTTATGGGATTCTTATATGTAAAAACCTGTGTGTCTCTGTGTCTACATATGTTTTTCTTCCTATTTCCTTTGTCTTATTCTAGTTTGTTACCTTTATGTTTTATCTTATTTTATTTCATTTTTTAGATGCCTGTTAGGTTTTTTTTTGAGGGGCAATACAGAAAGGATAGTGATTCATATGTGAGGCAAAGCAGGGAGGATGTGGGAGGTGTTTATGGAAGGGGAATGGTAGTCATAATATACTGTATGAAAGAGTCTATTTTCAATGAAACAGAAAAATATCTTTTAGTTATTAATATCTGGCAAGGAGTTAAGCAAATTTCTGTGCTGTTGTGAAATATGGCAGCATGCAGAGGGGCAAGTAAACTCAATAATATTTTGGAGATTTTTTCATCATATAATGCTTTGTTTGTACATTTTGCTTAACAATATTTGTCTTTTGTTTATCTATCATAGTTTCTGGTTTTGTTTTTATAGTTTGTGTGTGTGTATGTGTGTGTGTGTGTCTGTGTATGTGTGTGCATGTGAGTGTATGTGTGTGTGTGTCTGTGTGTCTGTGTGTGTCTGTGTGTGTGTTTCTCATGCTTTTCCCGCTTCCGGCTTTGTTAGTCTGTTGGCTTTGTTCTACTTTGTTCATGGTTGTTGCCATTGGTTCTTGGCCCATTTGTTTTCTAAAGAGAGAGAAAGATAGTGTAGAGTTGGATTTGTGGGGAGGTGGGGATGGTCTGGGAGGAGATGAGGGTGGGAAACAACTATGATCAAAATATAGTGTATGAAAATTATTATTTTGAGTAAAAATCAAGATACAATATACAAATGTACTAAATAAAAAATATACTACAAATTATGCTCCTCAATGAGTTATATAACTAATACATGAGGATTAGTACTGTGACAAAAATGAATTATATTTTATTTTGTTAAGATGCTGTAAAAAAAGAAAATATATTATATGTACTGAATAAATTCAATGCCAATTGTGGTGATGCACAGCTTTCATCCCAGTACTCAGGAGGCAGATCCAGGTGAATCTCTGTGAGGTTTGGCCAAGTATAATCTACATGGTGAATTATAGACCAGCTAGGGTTACAAAGTGAGACCCTGTCTCAGGAAAACAAAAACAGTATTTCCAATAATCACAGTCTATTTATGGGAGGAAGAGATTTCAAGCGTTACAATGTTCCAGTTTCTTTAAATCAAATATGTGTCTTTCTTAACAATAATCTCTTTCTTGCCGGTAATGAGAGATGAGACTATGTCTTCTTGTCATTCTTAAAATTTCAGTGGCTAGTATGTTTTTCAGAACAAAATTTGTTTTTAAACTATAAGCATTGTCCTTCTTAAGGAATTATATTCAGAACTTTCTTTATTTGTTAAAGCTGCTATAGCAAAATATCCTCAGTTGGGGTATTTGTAAATAACTCAAATTTATTTCGAAGACCAAGCTTCCAGTAGATTTGATAACTGCCAAAGTCTTGATCTCTGCAATCAGAAAAAGGTTCCAACATATGAATCTGGAAGGAATATCAACATTCAAAATATAGTAATGAGACATAATGTTTTTAAAAATATTAATACTGTCATATAAACGATTTCGTCATGTGAAAGTTCAATACAGTTGGCTGACATGGAGAAGCTGTGAAGTTGCCGTGTACTATTTAATCAAACATTTTTTTTCTGCTAGCTTAGTAAATTCATTTTTGTTTGATTTTTAATTTTATTGGTTGGATCAATCTTTGATGGCAATATATTATACATAAACTTCACTGCAATGAAGCAATGAATTAATGACATATTTGTTTTTTTCTGTTTTTATATATAAGTGATATATATTTTTCTAATTGTAAGTTAACACTATTATTGAAGTATATTAATGTAAAACAAAATGAATCATTTGCTATCCTTAGTGTGTCTTTGGTAAGAAATATTGACAGTTTTAAATGAGTGCTCATTACCATGACTTTTACAATCTATTTGGTCAGATTATTAAAAATATCATTCAATTGTTAGTAGTAGTTATCTAGCAAATACCACTCTGACAAAAATGTGATAATTCTCTAAAAGTGGATAGTTATTGAGTATAAAGAATGCCAAAATTAATGAAATAAAACATGCATGTCCAAAGTAAAATGAGTTTTATATTTAAATTAAAGATATTTGCAGAATATATAGTATTAAAAATTCTCATAACTTTGGGACTGAGCAGTGGTGGAACATGATAGTAGGAAAAATGTTTAGCAAAAAAAGCTCTTTACCTTCTGATATCCAGAAACAGCAGGAAAGACAAAGAGCTAGTTACAAACTATACACATATTTATTTATAGTTATTTAATTTAATAAAATCATTTCCTTAGTACATGAAACTTTTATAAAGACACTACTGATGAATATATGAATATTTGATTTTCTTATAATATTTTCTCACCCTAAACATATCTAAAAAGAATCTCCCAGTCACTCAATGAGCATGGTCTTTGTGTAAAGTAAACAATTGACTATTTACTAACTAAAATTTAAATGGTATACTCTCCATAATAAATTGTTATCTTGGTGTAGAACTTTTTGGAGCTGGTTTGTGTACCCTCTACATTACAAGGAATTGGATTTCAGGAATCTGGAGTAAAATTTTTCCTGATTCAGGGATTTCACTTAAGAATAAAAGAAAAATCCCTGGTCTTCTGAATGTAGTTTCTATAAACACTGGGGGAAGTCTCTTTCCTCTTTATCCTTCATTTTGCTACCTATCTTTTTTTTTTGTTGTTGTTTTGGTTTTTCAACACAGGATTTCTCCGTGTAGCCTTGGCTGTCCTGGAACTCACTCTGTTGACCAGGCTGGCCTTTGACTCACAGAGGTCCACCTGCCTCTGCTTCCTTAGTGCTGGGATTAAAAGCATGCATCACCACCTCCAGGTCTATCTTAATTCTAATATCAGTTTGTTAGCTCTAGAACTAGAGAATTCTCTGTATGAAGCAAAATTTACTTGAGGAATCCAATTTTTAATTCATAAAATATTTGAACATTTTTATTCATTATTTGTGAAGGGGGCAGTGTCACAACAACCATGTTGGGGACACAGAATATGTTAGCTGAGTTAGTACTCTCCTTTTACCTCTATGTGTGTTCCACGAATTTAATTCAGATCACCAGGCTCTCATGGCAAATGCACTTACATGATGATCCATCAGCCTGGCACAAGAAAACATTCCTTTTAAGCAAAGTTACTTTAGGTCATCTTCTTTTTTTGGTAGTACCTAATAATGTTAGTATTTATCTTCCAACAGAAGAAAATGAATTTTACCTTTCCAAGTCTCAATCACTGATGTTTAGGAAGTGAATGTAGAGCGCAGAAAAACCGAACCTTTCAGTGAAAATACACATGAGCCACATACAATGGACGATAGTCAAAGAAGAGTAAGGGGTTCAAAACGTGTGTCCCTCCTTCACTGAGAAAAAGAAAGTGTTGTAGAGGCAATTTTCAAAGGAAAAGTAAGTCATTTCTATGGTGGATATATACCCTTATTATAAACCATGTTCTAAGACAGAATGATTGTTGGCTCTGTGTGTAACATTTGGTTTTCAGTTTTCCCTCCTATAGTGAATTCAGTTTTCTCAGGTAAACTAAAATTCTTTAAGAAAAATAATGAGATGTCTTAGCAGATAAAAGAGCTTTTCACCAAGCTGAACAACCTATGCTCAATCCCCAGTACCCCCCATGGTAGAAGGAGATACTGACTTCTTAAAGTTGTCTTCTGAACTCCACAGAACCATACCACGGAAAGAAAGAACAAGGCAAAGTTTTTGCAAATGGTAGGAAGATTGGGTCAAGTCAGAAGAGTAGGAAAAGAAGGGACAAGCATGAATGGAGGAACTCAGGACGAAAATGAGATCGAAAGCAAAAGAGCTTAGTTAGGGCTGTGAGATGAAAGAAGAGAAGGGACAGAGAGGGGCTAAGCATGAGAGCAGAAAAGAATGTGTAGAGAGAGAACTGACTCAGAAGTGTAGAGAAACTCACACACAAAAAAGAAATACATAGATAAATAAATTCAACAATGATTACATATGGACATATATTAAGACATTACACACAAAAGTAAAACATTTTAAACATGATAATGTGGATAAAAATTCCATGCATACAAGTTGGCCTCTAAATCGTCTTTATAGACGATGTCAAAATTCACTTTATAGATACATTTGAAATACTGGAAAAAAACAATTTCTTTACCTCACTGACTCTTAAAATGAAGTCATCATTTCTGTTCTTCTACCTATCATTATTCAGAGGCAGGGTAGATTTTTTATGATAATCACTCTTCTATATTTTATTAATAAGTTGGCCTTTAATTTTTATAGATACACATGAGACAGCTACCTGAAATGTTATTTTTACCAAAACATCTATTAACATGTAACCTTTTGTCTATCTCGGTTTAATTTAGGTTTATTTGGCCAGGAATCTGTCATTTCTTCACCTTTGGTTCTATTTTAGACTTTGATCTGCATATGGGGTAATTTTCTTTTCAACATAAAACAGATGCAAATCTAAGTTGCTGTTTTAGAACTTAATTGTTATTTGCTTCCTCTGAGTTTTCATCTGAGGCTTCAACTGTAAGCATGTGTCTTCCTCAGAATCTTAGTTAAAACACAATTTATGAAAGTAAGGCATATAGACCCTACAGCCATTTTTATGATGATTGTTGTTGAATCAGTAATGGGGTTTTGATATAAGAAAAGCTATTTTTTCCTTGAGCCCCACAACACAAATTTCTTTCAAAATGAAAGTGAACTAAGATTTTCTTCTATAAATTTTATATTAGTAATATGTAAATTTTCTCTCATATGTTTTATATTTTTGTTAATTTCATTTGTGTATAGCAAACTATGATCATATCCAACACTGATTGTAATTAATGTCTTATAAATAAGAGTTTTCTATTATTTGATGATTTAATTTTCATGTATTTCCTATAATGACTTGGTTATCAGTTTCAATGTTCCATTTTCAGGGTGCATTAGGGCAGAAAATAACCAGAAGCAGTCTTTCATGCAGGCCACAGTAAAGAGACATATCTCTTGGCTGCAGGCTGTGGGCTTGAACTGCCCAGTGTGCCATAAGCTAAGCTGCACTTCAGTTTAAGAACTCATGCCAGACAAAAAAGGTTCCAGATACACAGTAAAGCAGGTTCAGATGGAAAAGTCCTCGAAACAAGTTACAGTGTTTAACAGTGTGCACAGGCTTAAGAAAAAGAGTATTGATAGTCATAAAAATAGTTTAAAAATAATAAAACAAATTCTTTAAAAAGAAAGGTAAGATATTAAAATAAAAAATAAGTAATGTAGACATGAGAAATGCACAGAAAGTCTGGATCCTTTTTGGTCTTGTATTGAATCTAAAGTTTTTGATTGCTGATAAGCAAACAATAGCTGATGAGAGACACTGGATTATAAAACTACTAAGGTAAACCAGTCTATACATTTCAAAAACATCTTAATTTCAAAATGGAATTAAAGAAATATGTTACACTGGGGAAGAGGTTATGCTTTTTGCTCACAGAAAATGAAAACTGTGGATTCTTTCAATATTAATAGAGATCTGATTTGATTATGGGAGAACTCCTGAGTATCTTGGCTACAGACATGGAGGAGGAACCAATGAAGACTACAGGATGTGTGACATGTAAGCTGATCCGTATGCATGGGAAAAGCTTGAAGACCAGATGAGATATGAGAAATCTTTGTTGCCTACAGAGTCATCATGACTTACTATCACATGGCATCCTTTCATATGGCATAGATAGAGATTTATATTATAGTTTGCTTATACAGTACAAAAGGACTTATAAAGTTTATAGATGCCTTTATCTGCTCGAACAGAGAAAAACAACAACAAAATATTTAACTGACTTGTGCATATCACACATTCCACACTTGTGTTAATGCAGATAAGTAGGTTACCTTTAAAGGATTGTGTGTTTTCAGAGCAAGGTGACCAAACACCAATAAATACTGGTAGCCCAGGTGATCCAGCTTCTCAGAGTGCCTCTGTTGCAGTTTCCTCACAGTTCTGCATCCAGAACATCTTCAGAAATGCTGGCTGAGATGAGATGGTCCAGCCTCATAGTCTACTACACTCAGAACTTCAGATAAGATTTGCATTATCCCATCACACTGAGACTGGACAAGAGCTAGCTCCTGCAGAACTTGACCATTATCTTAAATTTTCGAGTGATGCCTAAAGATATCAACACCCCCAGACAGGAGGAAACAGTCTAGAGAATACAATGCCCACAATCCCAAGGGGGGAATGATGGGTGGTTTTTGTTCATTCAATGGGAGATGGATGCTTGTCATCATTTTGGAGGGTTGGTTACCAGTTGTTATTGGTCACAGTCAGGAAGAAAGTTAAACAAAGGAGATTAGATTCAAGGAACCCTTTCAAAAGAGCAAAAGGGGGATGTAATATATAGAATTCATTAGCTAAAGCATAGATTGTTGAGTCTACTTTTGAACAACTACTAGTATCAAATGTTTTACATTGGTATGGATTTTGGTATATTGATACAAATTTAAGTTTTTTTGTTATACTGAATGTATGTTTCTACTCTCATTTGAGGTATTGTGTTAATTTAGCTCATTTAAAAATGTAATGTATAATTAAAAATGCAGGTTAGTAGTTAGTCATCTATAATAACCTCACTTGTAATCATACTGGATATGTTTTCAAATTTAAACAGATATATTATAAATAGATAAATGGTCTTCAATCACCTTCTAAGACTACAGTATTTGGCATTTAAGATATTTTAATAACACAAGGCTTTTTATGACAGTGAGACACATTTGCTCATGGCAGAAGCAATTTACTTCCAAAAAGGATGATGGGCATCAAAAAACCTCCATATGGAATTTGCTTTCTTTATGGCAAAAGCGAGCCATTTAGGCAAGAACCTGCCCTTTCCTCAACTGTGTACAGTGTGCTGTCCAAACTGGACAAGCAAGACACAAAATAAAGTGACTGCCAAACATTGCTAAGACAAAGTAGGACAGTCCTTCAAAATCCCTGCTTTACAAAAAAGTCCATCAGATATTTTAGGCTTGTAGTTCAAATATGGATGCTCTAAAGTTGCAAAGGAATCTTGGGTGACTGTACAGGAAAGAAAGAAATTTCTGTAGTTTGGGAAGTTGTTTGCTCTGCACTTCCTGTTTACTCAGGTAATGTTATGTCTTCTTGGGTCTCTGATAGAATTGAAAAGAACATAATTCGAGCTACATTTTCTTTGTTACCAAGTTCAGAAAAGAAACTGACAAAGGAGGCATAAAATGAGTGGGGCTGAGAGACACAAAAGCTTAAATTGTTTATCTAGGAGCATGTTTTGAGGTCTGAAGATAGTTTTGAAATGGTAATGCATGTTATGATAGAAAATGTTTTATGTATAAAAGTTTGGACTAAGATAGGATAGATAATATAGTAATTTATACAAATTTGTCAAATTCAAATGGATTGGTCACTGTGAATGTAATTCATACCTGATACTTGTTCTTGTTGTATAAAGCTTTACTTTGTTAGAGTGAAAACTTTGCCTTTTTATTTAGTCAAAGAGAAGGAAATGTGGAATGACCTTTTTGTACACTGTGAAGAAGTGCCACTCTGATTGGTTTAATAAAGAGCTGATTGTCCAATAACTAGGGAGGATTTCTAGGCACAGAGGATGCTGGGGAAAAAGATGGGTGATGTCAGGAGGAGATGTGGAGAAAGCATGACATGTAGAAGATGAGGTAAGAAAAAATGAACCATGTGGCAGCATGTAAATTAATAGTAATGGGTTAATTTAAGTTATAAGAGTTAGCTAGAAATAAACCTAAGATATCAGCCAAGTTTTCATAATTAGTATCCGTGTACTTATTTGGGAACTGGCAGGTTGGACAGAGAAATCTGCCTATAGCAAGTCATTTTACATGCCTATGAAAGATAATCTTTAGCAGGTTAATCTCTTGACATTCCAATGAGGACTATTAGATTATTTTAATTGAGGAGGTAAAAATCCATCCTAAATATGAATAATACTATTCCCTAGACTGGCACCTTGATCTTAATAGAAAAAAAAATAAAGCTAGTTGAATGCCAACATTCTTCTCTCTCTTTTACCCAAGAGAACATCCAATGTGATCTAGTGCTTCAAGCTCCTTCCCCAGTATTTACTGACCATATTGGAATCTACCCATCATCTATATGCCAGAATAAACCTTTTTCTCTCCTAAATTGTTTCATTTAGAATACTTTGTCTTAACCATAAATAAAATTAATACATTCTCATGACTCCAATTTCATCCCCTTCTCCCTTCACTCTTCAAACACTGATATTTTTACTACCTGTATACTTTGGCCTTTATAGAAAGTCATATTTTTGAAATCACATGACAGGCAGAATTTTCTGATAGACTTCAAATATTAGTTCACATATAGTTATGGTTCCTGCATTTATTTTAATCAGTTAGAAGCTTTTTTTTTGCAGGCAAATATTCTCTCATATGGATGAATTGCAGTTTAACAATCGACCTCTTCCAAATTGCTAATGTTATAAACTAGTTTGTGCATGCTATTGTGTGCACAGTTTTTCACCTCTTTTGACATGTCTAGAAAATATTAATTTTGTAAAAAAAAAACAAATTAACAATGTGAATATCATTTTTGATTATTTGCAGTAGCAATAAGAAAAAAAAAAAAAACCTCTGTTCTACCAGACACAAGCCAAGTAAATAGGAGGTTAAGTACACACTACTTTTGTATTAATTTCTATGTTCCTTTTTATATAAATGTGGAATATATTTCATTTACTGAGTATTCATCTCTGCATTTTCTTTGATGTTGTAATCCCAAGTCCTGGATTTCACATTCATGCTGTTGTGCCCAGTAGCTTCCTTTTTTTTTTTTTCTCTTGAAGACTAGGTCTTACTATGTAGTCCTGACCAGCCAGGAACTTGCTATGTAAATGAGGCTGTCTTCAAACTCACAGAGATCTCCCTAAGTCAGCCTCTGCCTCCAAGTGCTAGGATCATACATGCACATATTTGTAGGGAATATGGAAGCCAGAGGACAATGTTGTATTTTTTTCTATTGCTCTCTACTTTATGTTTTTTTGCTTGTTTGTTTGTTTGTTTCTTTCTTTTTAGAAACTATATATTTATTTTTCTGACACCACAGCCCCGGCAAGTAGTTTTGTACCAAATTTTATGAAGATTACACAGAGCATTTCACGCATGGGAAGAGGGAGGAAAGGGAAGGAACACAAAATTTAAAACAAAAACAAAATCCTGAATAGCTTTTAGCATTGGTTCCATTCCCACATTAATAAAATTCACTTGGGAATTCCGAAGAAAAGGAGAACAAGAAAGAAGGTCGGCAAGGAAGAGCACAACGGGGAGGAGAAGGCTGAGGGAAGAGAGGCGGAGGGCATCCGAGGAAGAGGCCAGGCCTCCCTAGAGTGTTCCCCCAGAGAACCCCGGTATTGCAGCTGCCAAGGGAAGAGGAGATGGGGGAGAAGGGGGGAAGCCTAGGGTCACCAGCAGGGTCACAGGGAAGGAAACACATTTGACCACGGAACTGGAGGAATAGAGAGGAGTTGAGAGAACCGTGAGGGTGAGTTTGTATACCCGGAGGCCGTGTTGAAGAGCACGTGAACTGAAAAACAGATGGCCCAAACATAAATATTTTTAAAAAGAAAATTTGCCGCCCCCTCCCTCGCTGAACGTAGCTCACTTTTTTGTGCTTTTCAGTAATACTCTGCTTTGAGGTCGTAGTTTGGTTTTTCTATACACTGGAGTTGAAAGAAAATAGTCCAAAGTCTGAAGATGGATTCTCCATTTAAAATAAACAGCACAGTACTCCTGTTCTCCCTTGCCCCAAAGACTAAAGTCTCCAGCTGGTTCGCCCAACTTGCCATCAATGAATAATATGCCAGGAATGGGAATTAATACACAGAATCTTCGAATTTCAGGTCCAAACCCCTTGGTTCTGATTCCAACCCACAGCCCATAGGAATGATCCAGCCACTTTCTCACTCCAATCTGATGCCCTCTCCTAATGCCATGGGACCCGGCATACCTCCTCATGAGGTCCCAATGGGGCCTAGCTTGATGTCACACAATCCTATCATGGGGCATGGGTCCCTGGGGCCTCTAGTGGTAGGTACCTCAAGGACAGATGGGCTTTCCCCAGGGCTTCCCTCCAGTACAGCCTCCTCCTCAGCAGGTTCCATTCCCTCACAGTGGTCCCACTGGGGGACAAGGCAACTTCCCAGGAGGGATAGGATTCCCAGGAGAAGGCCCACTTGGTCGCCCTAGCAACCTGCCCCAAAGTACAGCAGATGCAGCACTTTGAAAGCCTAGAGGCCCAGGGGCTCCTGACTCCTTCACTGTCCTGGAGAACAGCATGCCTTAGGTGTTTACAGACCCAAATCTGCAGGAGGTAATCTGACATAGAGCCACCAGAATACCTGAGTTTGATCTCTCCAGCATTATTCCTTCAGAGAAACCCAGCCAGACACTGCAGTATTTGCCTCAAGGGGAAGTCCCAGGCCACAAATAGCCCACAGGGTCCTGGACCTGGGTTTTCACACTCGCAGGGGATGATGAGCGATCAAGAATGGGACTAGCATTACCTGGCATGGGAGGCCCTGGATCAGTAGGAACTCCAGACGTTCCTCTTGGTACATCTCCATCCATGCCAGGCCACAAGCCAATGAGACCACCAGCCTTTCTCCAACAAGGCATGATGGGACCTCATAACCGGATAATGTCACCAGCACAATGTACAATGACCGGCCAGGCTACCCCAAAGACCAGTCCAGCTGCTGCTGTGGGCATGATTCTTGGCAAGGACTGGGGGCCCACTGGGCTCTATACCTAGCCTGTGGGTTCTCCAGGCATGATGATGTCGTGTAGGGCATGACAGGACCCCAACAGAACACTATGATTCTGCCACAGATGAGGCCTCAGGGCATGGCTGCTGATGTGGGGCATGGGTGGATTTAGCCAAGAACCTGGCAACCTAGGAAACATGATGTTTTAAGCTGCTATGATTGGATGTGCCCATCCTTGTTGACATGAGATTCCAAGTCCCGTGAGCTGCTCTGATGAAGTTCCAGCAGGTCTCACTGTTGGGCACGGACTAGGAGAAGAGTAACCCGGGCCTGCTTGTGGGGAAGAGGGAACCGAGAATGTATGGATTAACCGGAAAACAAATTATTCATTTAATCAACAGGTGTTTTTCTTTCTTTTCTGTTTTTGACTTTTCATTTTGACTTTATTTCTCTCTCTCTCTCTCTCTCTCTCTCTCTCTCTCTCTCTCTCTCTCTCTCTCTTTCTGTACTGTACTATATTGTAAAAGGAATTTTAGCAGAGTCTCTGCCTTATGTTTTTAAGAAAAATTCTTTCACTGAACCTGGAGCTCACCAATATGGAAAGACTAAAAGGAAAGCCTGAGGATATCCCCCTGACTTCATTTTCCCTTGCTAGGATAATAAGCATATACAAGTGCACAAGATTTTTTTGTGTGAATTTTGGAGATCTGAACTCAGATTGTGTACTTGTATATTAACTACTCTAGCTATAAAACTATTTCCACAACTACCCATAGACAACTTTTAAGTTGGACTGGTTGATTTATGAATGTTGAATTTTAAGAGATTTTTGTAGATTTAGAATAGTAATCCGTTATCAGATGTATTTTGGAAATATCTTCGCACAACCTGTGATTTGTCTTTTCATGTCAATAAATTTTATTTTGGTAGAACAGAAGTTGTAAAGACTCTCTAGTATTTTGTCTAGAAATCCAATACCATTATTTTCTTATAATATTATTAGGCTTTTACATTTCATACATAGCTCTATAATCCATTTCAGATAATTTTATTAATTATATAACACCTGTGTCTAGATTATATTTGTAGGTGAATGGCCAGTTGTTGAAATGACATTTAAAGAAATATGATTCTTGTACCAGTGTATTGTTGCTAAGCCAATTTTGCCATAGTTCGGTTAATCATATTACTGTATTTAATTATATTGACCTATTTGTCTACTCTTTCATCAATACCATATTCTCAGCTATAATACAGCATTACAGTAATTCTTGAAGATAGGTAGCAAATATACTCAACCTTAGACTTTCCTTCAAAGTTATATTGATCATTATAAATCTTTTGACACATCATATAAACACATTAATCAGTCCATTACTATGCAAAAAACAGCACTCTAAGATTTCAATCTGAATAGAATTGCATCTGTAGATCAATTTTTACACAGCTGTGGTCTTGAGATTATTGAATCTTCCTATCCATGCACATGGAATATATCTCCAGTTATTTAATTTTTGCTTTGATGTTTGTTTTCCTTAAATTGATATTACAAATACTGTATTAAATTTATATCTAAGTATATAAGTTGTGTGAGTGATTGTACAAGACATGCTCTATTTTTTATTTGAAATTCTCTGTCCTCATTGTTGCAATATAGAAAAAAATATTGATTTTATATATAATATTGTTTTTAGTAACATTTATGTTACAGGAGACAATACTCTGTACCTTTCAGATTTTCTATTCATTTTTCTCCGAAAGGAATTGGTGTTTTTTACATTGATTGTTAAATTTGTTGGCCAAGTCAGTGTTACCATTCTTTTAATGTTCATAATATATGCAGTGATATTACTTATTTTCTTGAATTTGATAGCTATCAATATTTTTATTTCTTCTGCTTGCATTTACTTTCATTCCTGTACCAATTTCTTGATTTTTAATGCATCAAGTTGTGCTTTAATTATAGTATTTTATTATTTTTCTACTTTCAACTGTGTATACATGAATGGGTATGTATGCATTATGTGGGTTGGTGTATAAGCCTGTACATATCCACATGAGAGGTGGAGAAGGATGTCACGTGTCTTACTGTATTTCTCTCTGCTTTTTCCTTTGTCACAGTGTCTCTCAGTAAACTGAAGCTAGACTGTTAGTTAGCAGCTGCTAGAAATCTTTCAAATTCCAGTGATCCAAAGTGTTGCCATATTTTTTTTACGTGTAGATTCTGGCACAAAGTTTCCTGACTTAAAATATATTTCTCTCTGAAAAAGTCAGAGTCAATGTCATCTCTTTACTTCTGAACAATATCTTAGAATATAGAATTCTAGCATGGTAGGTTCTTCTGTTTATAATTTCTCAATGTTTATATATTTCAATTATTTTTTTCAAGTTTCTTGAGATGATTCCAAGTACAATAAGCAATTTTTTTTGTCATTCATAGAGTTGTAATCAGTCTGGTTCCTTTCATGATTGTTTTCTTTTGCATGGATATCATAATTTGAAAATGACATGACACTCCAGAAATTTTATGCTTATACACATATATAATTGAGATATAGTTCAAAATATGCTTGTGTCTTTATATTGAGAACTCACAAACATTGACTTTTGTGTTATTTCCTAAACATTATTATAAACCTATAATTACAGAATGACTGTCATATATTAATTATAGGTAGTTATCTAGGGATGCCTTGTAATACATAGAAGATTATGCATACTTCTTGTGCAAATAATGAATGAGATCATTTTCAAATTGGATGTATGTGTTACAAAATACTTTATTTCCTTCCTGCTATCAGAACCCTTTTTAAGATGTTACTCCAGTGTTTTTGCTTTTATATTCCATATTGTATTTTAACTTTTATTTTAATTTACATATTTTTTTTGTTTTCTAAGACAGAGTTTTTCTGTGTAGCATTGACTGTCCTGAAACTCCCTCTGTAGACTAGAACTTACGTAAATCTGCCTGACTTTGCCTCCAGTGCTTTGATTATTGATGTATACAATCACTGCCAGATCAATAGAGGTCATTAAAGAGGAGATGGAAAAATTCCATAATGAAATTGAGAAAAAAACAAACAAAAAATGGAGAAAATCAATATGTCACTTAAAATGCAAATAAAGCCAAGAAAAAAATAAACAGACATGTGAAGGAAAATGTTTAGGACTTGAAAATGGAAATAGAAGCAATAAAGAATACACACAAATGGAAGGAATTCTGGAAATGGAAAATCTGGGAGAGCATACAGGAGCTACAGATGCAATCATCACCAAGAGATTGAAAAATCTCACGTGTTAAAATATGATAAAAGAAATAGATTAATCAGTCAAAGAAAATGTTAAATCTAAAAAAACATATTCCTAACCATAAACATCCAGGGAATCTGGGACCCTATAAAAAGACCTAATCTAAAAATGACAGGAATAGAGGGAAGAGAATAATCCCAGTTCAAAGGCCCAGAATATATATTCAACAAAATCACAGAAGAAAAATTTCCTAACTTAAAGAAGGACATGTCTCTAAAGGTACAAGAAGTTTAAATAACACCAGAGGGTTTGGACCAGAAAACAACGTCCTCATACCAAATAATAATAAATATACTAAACATACAGAACAAAGAAAGACTATTAAAACTTGCAAAGGGAAAATATTAAGTAATATATAAAGGCAGACCCATTAGAATTATACCCATCTTTGCAATGGAGACTCTAAAGGTCCTAGATAGATGTCTTGCAGACTTTGTGAGACCACAGATGCCAGCCCAGAGAACTGTGCCCAGGAAAACTTTCAATCAGCATAGATGAAGAAAACAAGATATTTCCTGACAAAGTGCAATTTTAACAATATCTATCCACAAATTCAGACCTACAAAAGATACTATAAGGAAAATTTCAATGCAAGCAGGTTAGTTAACTACATCCACTAAAAGACAGGCAATAAATAATCTCACACCCTCAGAAAGAAAAGAAGGGAAACACACACAAACACTACCAAAACAAACAACAAAATGACAGTAATTAACAATAATTGTACATTAATAATTCTCTATATCAGTGAACACAATTCCCCAATAAAAAGACAAAAGGCTAACAGTGGATACAGAAACAGGATGCATCCTTCATCTGCATGCAAGAAACACAGCTCAGCACTAAAAAGAGATGATACTTCAGAGTAAAGGGTTAGAAAAAGACTTTCCAAGAAAATGGATCTAAGAAGCAAACTGGTGTAGCTATGCTAATATCTACAAGATAAACTTCCAGGTGTACATGGGAGGGTTGGTTGGGTATGAGCATGAAAGGAGGAGGGATCAGGTGGTAGGAGGAAGGAGGGATAGCATAGTTGAAAATAATATTGGAACCAGGGGTGCTGTGGGATGTTCTGTATGGCAAATGTGTTGCTGATTAGTCAATAAATAAAACACTGATTGGCCATTGGCTAGGCAGGAAGTGTAGGCGGGACAAGGAGGAGAATAAAGCTGGGAAGTGGAAGGCTGAGTCAGAGAGACACTGTCAGCCACCACGATGAGAAACAGCATATGAAGATGCCGGTAAGCCACGAGCCATATGGCAAGGTATAGAGTAATGGAAATGGATTAATTTAAGCTGTAAGAACAGTTAGCAAGAAGCCTGCCACGGCCATACAGTTTGTAACCAATATAAGTCTCTGTGTTTACTTGGTCGGGTCTGAGGGGCTGTGGGACTGGCAGGTGAGAGAGATTTGTCCTGACTGTGGGCCAGGCAGGAAAACTCCAGCTACAAATAATGTAGATGTATCCAACCTTCTTATTAAATAAGAAACACAGAACCAATGCAAAGAAGAAAGCCAAGAGGTCAGAGCTAAGAGCTAAAACCTTACCCTTCGTCCTGCGGTGGTCCTACCTCTCTGAACCAGAGCTACCCCTGTGTAAAAGTCTTTATATAGAGTTCCTGTCCTGCCTTCTCATTGGTTGTAAACCCAACCACATGACCGCCTCCTCACGGCCTGTCTGTATAGGTCTCCAGGTTTTCCATGATTGGTATTAAGATTAAAGGCATGTGTATCCAATAATGGCTGTATCCCTGAACACACAGAGACTTACCCAGGTCTGCCAACCAAGTGCTGGAATTACAAGCGTATGCTACCACTGCCCTGCTTTCCTATGGCTTGCTTATAGCTCTGACCCCCAGGCAACTTTATTTATTAACATACAAATAACATTTTAATACAAATAAAATATCACCATATTTCCCCTTTTCTATTTTAATAAAAAGGAAAAAAAAGAGGTTTCTGGGCTACATGCTGCGTGGATAAAAGCATAGACCCACGATAGCTCCCAGAGCCGGCGGTAAAGTACCACGGCCATGTTGGGAAGCTGAGGTGGGTGGAGCCAGCAGCCATAGCTGCTGCAGTTTAAGTTAATAGATTCACAATAAGACAGATTCAGATGTAATAGTTTACAATGTGTGTAAAATATATGTAGGCTTGAAAGAGACAAAAAAGGTGATATATACAGTTATATAAACAAATACATAGTTAAAAAAATAAAGTCTTTAAAGAGACAGTAAAGTTAATATAAAAAATAAGCCACGTAAAGATGAATATTACACAGAGTATCTGGATTGTGTTGTCTTTGGGATTCTTAACTGCAGAGAGATATTTGATTGCAAAGGAAGCTGAGTTAAACCAATATGTATACTTTAAAGATACCTTAACTTCAAAATTTGGATGTAAGGATATGTTGCTTTGGAAAGGAGACTCTGCTTTTGTTCCCACAGAAAGCCAGAGGCTATGGATTTGTTCCAGATTAAGATACATCAGGTTTGACCAGCCAAGACTCCCTGAAAGGTCTCTGATGACACCATGGCCCAGAATGGTTTCAAGGCAACTGGCTCAGATGATACAGCCTCACGGACTACTCCATGATCCTAAAATTTTCTTTGTGTCCCCATAAGATACAGCGCCCCCCTCCAGCAGGAAGTAGTAAGAGAAGGTATGCCCAAATTCCCAAATTATATGTAATTTTACTTTGTTAAGGTTAAAACCTTCTTTTTGAAAAAAAAAAGAGGGAAGTGCTGTGGGATGTTCTGTATGGCAAATGTGTTGCTGATTAGTCAATAAATAAAACACTGATTGGCCATTGGCTAGGCAGGAAGTGTAGGCGGGACAAGGAGGAGAATAAAGCTGGGAAGTGGAAGGCTGAGTCAGAGAGACACTGTCAGCCACCACGATGAGAAACAGCATATGAAGATGCCGGTAAGCCACGAGCCATATGGCAAGGTATAGAGTAATGGAAATGGATTAATTTAAGCTGTAAGAACAGTTAGCAAGAAGCCTGCCACGGCCATACAGTTTGTAACCAATATAAGTCTCTGTGTTTACTTGGTCGGGTCTGAGGGACTGTGGGACTGGCAGGTGAGAGAGATTTGTCCTGACTGTGGGCCAGGCAGAAAAACTTAAGCTACACAGGGGCATCTCAGGGACAAGCTGGAAACCTAGTGCAATGGAAACTCCCAAGAATCTATGAGGGTGACCCTATCTAGGACTCCTAGCAATAGGATATATAGAGCATGCAATGGCCATCTCCTATGACCTGGCAAGGGTTACAGTGGAGAGATTGGGACTCACCCCCTGCCACCTAACATTTGACCTACAAATTACCCTGCCTACAATTTGAGCTTGGGTAAAGGTGGCATAGAAATAATAAGAGTAGCTAACCAATGACCAGCTCAACTTGAGACCCACACCATGAGAGAAAGCCCACCCCGTCATTGCATGAAGGGCCAGGACCCAGAGGCTGGACAGCACTGAGACCTACAATAGCACCAAACATTACTGGGAAAAATAAACCAATGAAATTATTCTTAGTGATATGCTGCTATACTCGTAACTTATTGCCTAGCCTAATTGTCACCATAGAGGCTTCACCCAGCATCTGATGAGAAGAGATGAAGAGGCCCATAGTGAAACATTAGGCAGAGCCCAGGAAATCTTTTGGAACATCTGTAGGAAGGATGTGGGAGTCAAAGGGTCAAGGAAACCACAAGAATACCTACAGAATCGACTAACCTGTGCAGATAGTTACTAACTGAGACTGAACCACCAAACAGAGTTTACATGGGATTCACATAGGCCCTCTGTACATCGTTCAGAGTTGTGTCACTTGGTCTTCTTGTGGAACTCCTAATAGCGGGAGAAGGGGCTATCTCTGAGACTGTTACCTGCCTGTGGGACACTTCCCTCCTACTGGGTAGCCTCATCCTACCTCAATAGGAGAGGTGGTGCCAGGTCTTACTGCAACTTGTTATGCTATGGCTGCCTGATGTATATGGGAAGATTGGCCTTTTCTAAAGAGAAAGTAGGAGAAGTGAATGGGAGGGGGAACATGTTTAGGGGGAGAGACTAGAAGTCAAGCAGGGAGGGAGGGAGGGAGGGATTTGAAACTGTGATTGGGCTGGAAAATACATTAAAAATGATTGAAACATTTTTGGTGGATTTTTCCTATATTATGAAATGTCCATCATCATCCCTGTTGATTAATTTTTTTTGATATTTATTTTATACATAATAGAATGGCTATACAAGCTTCTTTCTAAAGTCTATGTACTTGAAAAATCTTTTTACAGTCCTTTTCTCTGAGGTAATGTCTATCTTTGATATTGAAGTGTATTTCTTGTATGCAGCAGAAGGAAGGATCCTGTTTTTATATCTATTCTGTTAGTCTGTATCTTATTAATGGGTAATTGAATCCCCTGATATTGAGAGATATCAAAGACCAAGTATTAATTCCTGTTTTAATTTTATTTATTTAATTTTTTGATGTTCTTTTTGATGGTGGTAGTGTTTTGTGGAATACTACTTTACTAGGCAAAGATGTTTTATATTTGTTTATGCTGCATTTGTTCAATGATGTAAGGATGTATTACATTTGTTTATGCTGTATTTGTTTAACAATGTGAAAATGTTAGCCAGGCGGTAGTAGCACACTCCTTTAATCCAGTACCCAGGAGGCAGAGGCAGGTGGATCTCTGTGAGTTCGAGGCCAGCCTGGGCCAAAGAGTGAGTTCCAGGAAACGCCAAAGCTACACAGAGAAACCCTGTCTCGAAAAAACAAAAACAAACAAACAAACAAACCAATGTGAATATGTGTTGCTTTGCTTGCCTAAAGCACCTAACTGGTCTAATAAAAAGGTGAATGGTCAATAGTTAGGCAGTAGAGGGATAGACATGCCTGGCAGGAAGAGAGAATATATAGGAGGGGGAATATAGGTCCGTGAGTAGAGAAGGAGAGAAGGGAGAATAAGGGAGACAGAGAGGGAGATGTCCAAGGCCAGCCTGGCATCCACCAGACAGCCAGATATGGAGTTGGATATACACAATGAAAGAAAGGTAAAAAGTCCTGATGAGAAACATACATTAATAGGAACAGGTTAAATTAAGTTATAAGAGCAAATGTGACAAGCATAAGTTAATAATAATAAGCATTCATGAGTAATAATGAGTCTCCATTTCATGATTTGGGAGTTGGTTGCTGTCCCCCCAAAATGCCTGCTGCATTGTTGTATCTGTGTGTGTGAGTGTGTGTTTTCTTTCTTTTGTTTGAGCTTGTATGAGATTATTTATTTCCTGTTCTTTCACGGTATAGTTAACCTCCTTGGGTTGGTGTTTTTCTTCTAGTACATTCTGTGAGGCTCAATTTGTGGTTATCTATTGTTTAAATTTGGCTTTGTCATGAAGCATTTCAGTTTCTCAATCTATGGTGGCTGAAAATTATGCTGGAATTAGTCAGGGCTGGCAACTTTGGTCATATAGAGTCTGGAGGACATATGTCAAAGCTCTTCTTGCTTCTATAGTCTCCATGGACAAGACAAGTGTAATTCTAATATGTATTCATTTTTATGTTACTTACCCTTTTTTTTCTTGCAGCTTTTATATTCTTTTTTGTTCTGAATGTTTAGTGTTTTGGTTATTATGTGACAAGGAGCCTCTCTTTTCTGGTCCAAACTATTTCATGTTCTTTAAGCTTCCTGTACCTTTATAATCATGTCCTTCAGGTTAGTAAATTTTTTTCCTATCATTTTGTTGAAAATATTTCCTGGGCCTTCAATCTGGGACTCTTCTTCTTCTATTCTTATATTCTTAGGTTTTGTCTTTTCATAGTGTCTCAGATTTCCTGGATATTTTGTGTCAGGACATTTTTAGATTTAACATTTTCTTTGCACAATGTATCAATGCACTATATATCTATTTCTTCTATTGCATCTTCAACACCTGAGATTCTATCTTCCATCTCCTGTATTTTGTTTTTGATTTTTTGTCTGTAGTTTCTTTTTGCTTTCCTAAATTTTTCATTCCCTCAATTCCATTTGTTTGTGTTTTATGTATTGTTTCTCTTTCCATTTTCACGTCTTTCAGGTTTTTTTTTCATTTCCTTTAACTGATTGTTTTCTCTTGGCTTTCCCTAAGTTATTTCTTCATTTCTTTGAATTGCTTGTTTGTGTTTTCTTGGATTTCTTCATGGCATTTATTCATTTCCCCTTTTAGAATCTCAATTATCTTCATAATGTTGGTTCTATGGTTATTTCTTTTGCTTCTGCTATGGTAGAATATTCAGGACTTTCTGTAGTAGGGATGCTGAGTTCTGGTGGTGACATTTTGTCTTGGCTATTGGCGATTGTGTTCTTTTGCTGCCCTATAAGCATATGGGTTTGGGGTGATTATAGATGTAGGTGCTGATTTCTGAGTCTTGCTTTGTTTGATGTGTGTTGTTCCTTGGTTTCTGTTACCTTTGATATTTTGGTCAGAGTGGTCTGTAATTTTGCATGTAGTCTCCACTTATGTTTGGGACTGGACTTCTGGTAGGCTATAGGGTCCCAGGCAGAGCAGGGAGTCTGCCCCAGTTGGAGACTGGGGTATGGCAGGTTACAGGTCTGGGGATAGGGTATGAAGACAAGGAGTGAGTGAGAGAGAGGCAGGGTATGGAGGACAGGCAGCCTGACTGGACTTCAAGCAGTCTGTGTTGTTCTGGTAAAGCTTAGAATCTCTAGTGCAGAAGGAGGCCTAGAAAAAGTCCACTGGGAGGTTATAGGACTGGGATAGAGTGGGTAGACACTGAGAGAGTGACAGAGTAGAGGATTTTGGCAGGAGAGCAGTCTAACTGGCCATTTCTTCAAATTTTATTTGTAAAATTTAAGTGACTGGAGATAAATCTTAAAATGTGATGCCACAAGGGGATTGCTCTCCCTTGAGTTTTTGCATCTTTATCTTGTCTGCTCTGAGCCTTCAGGTGTTTGCCAATGACAGGTCATGTTTTTTTTTTTTTGTCTTAGCAAAGTTTGCAACACTGGTTTCTGCTACCAAGGCTGCTCTCGTGAACCATTATGATTCCTATCTGTATCGCTATTCATTGAGCAGTGGCTTTTCTTGTGACCTCATCTCTCTTCAGGATAAAAAAAAATGATTATTGATTTCTCATGGTTTTTTTTCAATGTCTTTGGCATCTTCTGGGACCCTTATATAAAGAACCAGGTTCTAGGAGTTTGGCAGTTGTTTTTTGTAAGGGACTTTCAGTATATGTCTCAATTGTATGGTTTTTCTTTGGTCATGGTGATGTTTTGAACCATTATTTCTTAGAAAATAATCTCTGTTTGTATCAAAGGTGAAAAATGAGAATCAATTAATTTATAAGCTTTTCATTAGGGTACCTGTATGTAATCATATTTTGTGAGATGAAGCAGGAGTATCTTGAGTTTAAACTCAACCTGCAATAGATAACAAGACTACAAACTACCACATGCTTCCCACAAACAAAAACAACACACAAATATTTCTTCAAATTATTGGTCTCATTCCTAGACTTAATAATTTTATATTATGCCAAATAAAAGTGAGCAAGCAGTGTTTTATATATAAAGAATCATTTATATAGTATATGCATGTTTTCTATTAGACTTTATAATGTTTAAAATATGAATAGCATTTAGACTAAAATCCAAAGTCTTGGGTTTCAGAAAAATACTAATATCCAACAAAAAAATGGGAATAACCTAAAATGGCTACATTTTGCTACATTAGTAATAATAATGAATAAGTAAATGTGATTGAATGTTTCAAATAAGGTTAAGTGTTATTTTTACTTGTGATGTCATTGAGTACTTCATAAATGAATTATATCAGCTCATCTATTTGATAACTTTTCTTGTTATTGACATAGTATTTAACTTATATTCAAATGATATGTTTTCATAAAAGACATTCAAATTAATGAAAGTCTATTGAAGCAATAGAGTAAATTTGGCAAATGTACTTATGAATATAGGCACATTAATTGGACCTCTGTTACAATATGATATAAGAGTAGTAAATTCATGTTATTTCCTGTGTCTAATGAAACTCAAACTGTGCTGTAAGTGTGCTATGAGAATCATGTGTTGCACATTGCCTTGTATCATTAGAATAGAAAAGACCCTAGAGAGAACCAACATAGAACTAATTAATAAAAATTGAATCATTCCTTATGGATTATATAAAGGGCGATTAGATATTTTCACATCTCAATAAAACATATTAATAGCACTGCACTTATTAATCACTCTGAAGATATTTTCTAACCAATTCTAATTCTTCAAAACTAAAATGCTAGGCCACATATTATGGCTTATGAGTTTTATGGCAACGTTCATGGGAGGAAGACTAGTGAAGGTGAATATTTTGAGTTCCAGTCCAGCAAGGCCAGACACTGTCAAAAACCAAACCAAACCAAACCAACCAACCAACAAACAAACAAAAAGCTAGTTTTTCATTCATTTGATATTGATGAATTGTATTTTGGGAACACTTCAAAATAATCAGTTCTGAGTAAAGCTATACTGTAATTGCAATTATCATCACAGTTTTAATAATGTAGCATGCAAATTAAATTAAGCAAGTAAGCTCCATGGTATATCCAGACATAAATATTTAGTTGTATTAGAACAACATCTCATTAGAGTACAGATTATCAAATATTGAATTATACTGTCTCTTCTTTTAGAGATTAACCAAGAAGTAATAAAGGACTCTATCCTCAGGTGATATATGGAAAATAAGTGGTAATAATAACAAAAGAAATAATGATTTATCTTAACATTAGTGAGTTATATTTGCTCTGAATTTATTATATGCAATACATTGTACCATTCATTATTCATATTTTATTTAATTTTCATTGCAAATTTAAATATTCAATGATCTTAGTCATCCAAGGGTACCTTACCAAAATTCTCTGTATTTGGTTAGGCAACAATAAAATCTATTATTCTAGCAGTTCTGAAACCAAAAGTCTGGGATTATGGTACCCACATGGTGTACTTTTTAAAAAGGCACTGACTTCGAGATGTAAGTACCACAGTTTTCTTATCTCCTGACAATAAAAAAAATAGATAGAACATAAACTCACTAGTGTGTGAGTGAATAAAGTATTCTTGTCACATGGATATAATAATCACATCATGTGCATTCCCACTCATGGGTTAATTGTTTTCCAAAGGCTTCATTTTCAAATGGCATTGTATTGGGAGCCTACATTTAAATCTGAGTTGGGGGTCAGAGTACGATTTAGTTCACAATAACTTCCATCATTTGCATTTTTGTCAGATGATAAAGCACGCACAAAAGATTGAGTGATTTATCCAACAAAAAGTTTCATGCTGTTTGTCCATGGCCATCCCATGTTTATGGAATCTGAAGTTGTACTGAAGGGTGCTATACAGTGAAATGATTGGGAATTCAGAGTTATTCTAGGAATAGTGTCATTATTTGAATAGGATCTCCAGATTTCTACTCTTAAATCAGTCAATCTGCATATGCAAGGAAACATTTTTGAGTTGGATTTTTTAATATTGCAAATTATTGTTGAAATAATTACTTTTAGAGAAATATGTTTTGTGTTCTGAATTAAATTTAGCAATAACAAAGATTTAGCAGATAACATGTTTAGTGTGTTATTCATTTATGTCACATTGAGCACTATGGCACTTCTGGGTACCCTTTAAGGAGAAGTCATGGATGTTTTTGAGGGATTCAGTCTTGCATTAATAATATGAATTCCATGTCATCTTTCATTTGTACAAAATAAAAATGAAAGAAACATTTACCCTCCTTTTCAGCCAAGGAACCTGTAACAGGAGTTAAATGCTGTTAGCTATTGCTGTTGCAAAGTATCAGTTGGAAAAAAAGAAAAAATCTTCCCATATGATGATATTTAACAACATTTAACAAAATACTGATTTAGTCAGAAACCCAATAGTTTGTATTTATAATTATAAATCATACTACTGTGTCATACCATATTTTTAATAATTAAAAGTAATTCTTTATAAATTAAATATATGCCGGGTGGTGGTGGTGCACGCCTTTAATTCTAGCACTCGGGAAGCAGAACCAGGTGGATCTCTGTGAGTTCTAGGCCAGCCTGGGCTACCAAGTGAGTTCCCGGAAAGGTGCAAAGCTACACAGAGAAACCCTGTCTTGAAAAAACCAATAAATAAATAAATAAATAAATAGATTTATTAATTAAATATATTTAAATTATTTTAGATCATGCTCTCTACTCATAATATAGCTATACTGAAGTAAGGTTTATAACCAATCAAATTTTCTGCGACTTTAATTTTATGAAAACACACAATGCGTATATTCAATTAAAACATCCAAATGTACATTAGAAATTATGTAAGATTAGAATTCCCTTTTCATTGTTTGTGTCTCCTTGATTATCAGCTGTCTGCTCCTTTCACTTTCCCTCCCCATTCATTCTTTTTTCTTATTTGCCCAAAAACCTATTCTTACCATCACTCCCAGTTTCTATTTTGAATGAAAATAATATTTCAGTCACTGATTCTTTGAAAGTTGGAGAGAAACTGAGAGTGATATATGTTGTATAACTTTAATGCACAATTTTATTTCATGAAGTATTTCTATTTTTTCTAATAATTTTAAAATTGTCAGCTTCAATTTACTTCCATAACTTTTATAAACCATTTTTGTAGAAATTGAAAAGTTTAGTCAAAATTCTTATTTTCATTTTGTTTTATTTTGCTCATTTGGTCTTGCTTGTGGAAATCCAGTTGCATCAATTCCATTAGTTGGAAGTATATCTTTCTTCCACTAAAGTGTGTCCATGCTGTTGTTATATTTAGCTAAAATTTTAACTGGGTGTATTTATGTAATGTTGATTTCGTTTTATAGATATGTGTGTACATACTCTCACTCGAACTATGTTGTCTTTATTACTGCACCTAATGGAATATTAAGGAGTCTGAGCAAAATAATACCATATTATTTCAATTATTTCTATGTATAAGATCAATAACACAAACAGTGCCATAAAGCTCTCCAGCATAAGATAAAAAAGTGTTTTCCCAAGTAATATAGTAAATATTTTTAGTCATTAATATAAATTCATTTTTTATAATTTCAGTTATTACATGACAACACCTGCCACAATTCCCAAACACTTATTAACTAATATTTTTCTACAACTGTTATGAATGTAAGTACTTTATCACCTTCATTTCTTATTTAAGATTAATTTTCCTTACAGAGTCTTCTTCAAAGGGACTTGTTTATCTATATTTAATCTTTGGTATATTACATGTTTCTGATTTTAATTAAGCTTTCTTGTTTATGTATATTTAATTTGAGCTTCATTAGATTATTATTTAAATTTATTTTTTTCATTTTACATATCAACCACTGTTTTTTCTCCCTCCCCTTCTCCCATTTCCCACTCCATCTCCCCGATTCCACTCCCTATTCACTCCTCTTAGGGGGTAAGGCCTCCCTTGGTAGTCAATACCTGCTGGCATACCAAGTTGGGGCAGGACTAAGCCCTTTCCCTCTACTTCAAAGCTGAGTAAGGCATCCCACCATAGGGAACGGGCTCTGAAAATCCAGTTCATGAACATGGAATAGGTCCTGATACCATTGCCAGAGGCCACACAAACAGATCCAGCCATACAACTGTCACCTACACTCAGAGGACCTAGTTCAGTCCCATTTAGGCTCCCCAGCTGTCAGTTCAGAGTCCATGAGCTCCCACTAGCTCAGGTCAGCTCTCTCCGTGGTTTATCCCATCATGATCTTGACCTCCTTTGCTCCTATAGGCCCTCCTCACTCTCTTCAACAGAACTCCAGGATTTGGCCAAGTGCTTGTCTGTAGGTCTCTGTATCTGCATCCATCAGTCACTGGATATAGGTTCTTCTGTGACAATTAGGGTAGTCACCAATCTGAGTACAGGGGAAGGCTAATTCAGGCACCTTGTCCACCTTTGCTGGGAGTCTTGGCTGGGGACATGATTGTGGGTTCCTGGAGGTTTTTCTAGCACCAGGTTTCTCCCTAACTTCATATTGGCTCACTTTGGCAAGATATCTCTTTCATTGTTCTCCTTCTCCATTCCTCCCCAAATTCAACAATCTCGATATCTCATGTTCCTACCTCTATCTCCCCACCCCACCCACCTCCCACTTTACCCAGGAGATCCTAATTCTTTCCACTTCCTGGAGCAATCCATGCATGTCCCTCTGAGTGTCCTCCTCTTTACCTAGCTTCTCTGCAGTTGTGGATTTTAGCCTGGTTATCTTTTGCTCTGCATCTAATATCCACATATCAGTGAGTACACACCATGTATGTCCTTCCTGTGTGTAAATGTACCAAATTTTCTTTTTTTTTTAGAGTATATCTTTCTTCTTTTTTTACTATTAAGAAATTTTCTGTCCATTTTACATACCAACCAAGGTGCCCCTCTCCTCCCTCCTCATGTCACCCAGCCCACCCCCCTTTCCCACCACGTCCAAGGCAAGGACTCCCATGGGGATTCAGCAAAGACTGGTACATTCAGTTAAGGCAGGTCCAAGTCCCTCGCACTGAACCAAGTCTGTGTAAAGTGTCCCACCATAGGCACTGGGCTCCAAAAAGCCTGCTCATGGAGCAGGGACAGATCTTGATCTCCCTGCCAGGGGCCCCTTAAGCAGGTCAAGCTAAACAACTGTTTTGCCTATGCAAGAGGTCCTAGTCCAGTACCATGGAGACTCCACAGTTATTAGTCCATAGTTCATGAGTTCCCAATAGTTTCCTGATATGGAAACATACAGACACAACCAAAACAAATTTTCTTTATCTATTCTTCCATTGAGGGCCATCTAGGTTGTTTCCAGATTCTGGCTATTGTCCTTGTGGTGTAGTTGAGCATCTTTTGGGTATATGCCCAGGAGTGCTATTGCTAAGTCTTGAGGTAGGTTGATAACAATTTTCTGAGAAACCACTATACTGATTTCCAGAGAGACTGTACAAGTTTGCATTCCCACCAGCAGTGGAAGAGCATTCCCCCTTTCCCACATATTCTCCATCATAAGCTGTCATCGATGTTTTTGATCTTAGCAATTCTGACAGGTGTAAGGTTGCATCTCAGAGTCATTTTGATTTGCATTTCCATGATAGCTAAGGATGTTGAGCAATTCCTTAAATGTCTTTCAGCCATTTGAGATTCTTCTGTTGAGAATTCCCTGTTTAGATCTACACCCAATTTTTTAATTGGATTATTTGGTATTTTGGTGTCTACTTTCTTGGGTTCTTTATATATTTTGGAGATCAGCCCTCTGTCAGATGTGGGATTTGAAAAGATCTTTTCCCGTTCTATCAGCTGCTGTTTTGTCATCTTTACTGTGTCATTTTTCTTATAGAAACTTTTGAGTTTCAGGAGGTACCATTTATTAATTGTTGCTCTCAAGTGTCTGTGCTACTGGTATTATATTTAGATGTGAGAGTGGGGTATTGAAGATTTTCATTATTATTATACCAGAACCTATGTGATATTTTATACATTTTAGTGTTTATTTTATGAAACTGGGGGCCCTGAGATTCCTTGTCCAACTGCTTACATTATGTATACCCTTGTGATGGAATTTTTTTATTATATTAATATGTAATGGCCATATTTATCTCTACTGATAAATTTCTGTATGAAGTCTACATTATCAAATATTAGATTTTCTATTTCAGGTAGTTTAAGGATTCCCTTTTGTTAATTTGATATCTTACCTTTGATTATTAGCTTATAAAGGACTTTCTTTGTTATGTGAGTTTCTTGAACACCAGATAGTTGAAACTTTTTTGAAGCCCATCGTGTTGTTTGCACTTTTTAGCTGGAGAGATAAAGATATTTACATTAAAAGTTATAGCTGAGAAGGGGTTACTACTATCTATGCTTTTGTTATTTGTTGATTGTTAAATGGATAGATTTTTTTCTTCTGCTGCAGTTGTTGGATGTCAGCTGGTTTGCTCTCATCTGGTTTTGCTTGTTTGTTTTGCTTTGTTTGTTTAATGAAATATAATATTTCTTGTCTTCTTGTGTGTTAAACTGGCCTTCTTGTTCCTTTATGTATGTTATTTTACTAGTAACTTTTTGAAGTGCTGGCTTACTTGCTATATATTGCTTCCCCTTGTGTTTATCATAATACAACTTTATATGCTACCTGTTTTCATAGACAGTTTTCCGGGCATAACTACTTTTGTTGACAATTATTTACTATTAAGGGTTAGAATATATGTTATTTCATTAATATTTTTGTCCTTTATGTTTAGTGACAACAAATCAGATGTTACTTCAATATGTCAGCTTCTAAATTAGCTGGCACGATTTCTTATGGCTCTTAGTATTGTTACTTTGCTTTGTATTTTTGACATGGCATCTATTATAAGTCTTGTTTTCCTCTGATTTCATAAATTTGAGTTTGTAAATGCTTTCTATGTTTGGATGTTTATGTTTTCTCTTAATTTGAGAAATTCTTGCCTAGAATTTTAGATAATAGGTCATTTAAGCCCTTTGATTTTATCTCCACTTCTACCTCATAAATTCTCATTTTTGTTCTCTTGAGTATATTCTAGAATACTAAGATTTTTTGATCTTGTTAATTAAATTTTTTATATGTCTATATGTTTGTACATACAATATACACACCATATATACATGCAATTGCATTAAAAATTAAAATAAATAAATATATTAAGGAAAATGAGTGATAAAGTTAAATGGATTATATTAATTTCTTGGTTTACGCTTCTTCACTGTCAGGCAGGAGCTCACCGTTATGCATACGCTAGTTCTGTACATCAGGATTGTATACCAATCTCATGAACTAACCTTTACTAGAATCAGTCTATTCAAGCAGACCTTCATCAACTCTGCTAGCTACCATAGAAGTGGATAGCTCAGAACTAGACTTTGACTTCAGAACATATATTGCAGATTTAACTTTGGATCAAGATCATAACAATTTTCTTCATATTAGTAATATGGCAGTATCTCTTCCTGTGTTTACTTACAAGCACTTTTTCTTTGCACTCCCAGATTGTCTAATTGTCACAAAATACTTAGCTTTTTTAGTTAGTTGGTTGTGGAATAGCATTCTCAATAAGATTTTATAGTTGTTGTTATTTTTGGTTTTTGTTTGTTTGTTTTTTGAGAGATGTGTGACTCTGCTTCCCATTTAAGTACTTGACTGCCACTTTAGATTTATCCATTGGCCCTGCTTAAAGACTGTTTTGTCTATGAGACAAAAGAGGTATAAAGCATGAAGGAGACAACAGGACATTTAATCAACACAACATGAAAAACACAGAAAGTATTCATTGTCAGCATTTGCCATCTTAAAGTGAGTGGCCCAATTTGTAGCATCCTAAAGGAGTTTCAACAATAAAATCAAGGACCACTGATCATTATACACATATGAGAATGGAAAGGTTTGAAATATTGAAAGAATTAACAACATAAGACAGAGAAATATATAGAAAGCCTGCATTATTTTTGTGAAAAGGAACAGATAGAGTTGCTTTATGTCACATGTCTTCAGAGAACATAAAGAAAAATTTAACAATTTTTCTTTGGAAATGAGATGTTTAGTACACAACATTTTATGTATGATTTTACATGCTGTATATTTCTCTATAACATTATTTCAGTCATTGAATAAACTTTTAAGTTTTGATTCAAGCAATCTTCTGAGAATATCCATTAAATGTTTTATAATTTGTGTTTCTTATTTATTTTCAAAAAGTTTTAATCCATTCCTCTCAATCTTAGATTTTTTTCACCTTGTTGATATTCTTGGAAGGTTGCAAGATGAAGTTTATGCTGTTTCTATTAATTGTTTTTCAATTGTCTTATGTAAGTTATTTTCAAATTATGTCTTTAATCATTAAATAACATTTTTGAGATAATACCAGTTGTATTTTTTATACTGAGTGCATTTTCATTATTTTTTCTTCCTCTGCAATTGTATTTTCTCATTTGTTTTTGTTTCTATTGTAGTGTAATTTATTGATTGATAAAATGACTGACAATTAGTCTGCGATTTGTGTTCCATCTCTTCTTGCTCTGTCTTACTAAAGTTTTCTTATGATGCTATATCAGGTTCTTTTCAATCATTATAATGAAATGCCTGCAACAGTCTTCTCATAAAGAAAATAATGTTTATTTAGATTCTCTTTAGAGACTGAAGTCCAACATCAGGGGGGCTTCATAACTCAGAGCATTTAATGAGGATGTTAAGCAGCAATGACTAAAGCATATACCAGAGGAGGAGGGGATAAGAGTAAATAAAATGACATAATTTTGTTCAAGGACATGCACTAAATAATTTTTGTACCCTCACAAAAGTTTCACCACTTACAGGTCTATAGAATCCACAGTAAAGTCACAAAGTGAAACAAACCTCTCATACATGGACCCACCAAGTTCACCGCCCACCTCCAAACACAAAATTATGTCTACTGCTTTATAACACTAGACATTTTGCTCTTGGATATAATGAGAGCCTCAGTGCTCTATATAAATCAACATACTAAGGAGTTCTCTGAGGAAAACCGACTCATTGATACAAAATGAAATTATGTTGCCTCTTCATCTCCCAGGGAAAGATAGAGAAATGTTCAGACCAGGTTGCCAAACCATGTGCCAGAAAGCCTTCCACATCCAAGAGAGAGCTTGTGCCCCCTCCCCCTTCCCTTTTAGGAGGTTACATAAGCAGGCAAGAACCACTGCCTCTATTGGGTCAGGTAGTCCAAGGTCAAAGGCAGAGCGAATACCCATTACACTCCCACTTTTGTTTAAATAAGAAGGTTCTAAACCTAACACAAAACTATATACAAGTATTGTCTAGGAGAAAGAAAGGGTAATAACATAAACAAAAGTGGAACTGCAACCAACAAGAACAATGTAAAGTAAGAAACATATTAAATGTTTCCAGTTCATAGGTAAATGGCAAATTATGAAGATTACACCAAAAACTGTCCTATCCTGAAGAATCTAAATCTAGTATCTAATATGCTCTTAGCTAAGATATGAGAGGATTGTTACTGTAACTATCTTGTCTTCAACCCCATCAAAGACCTGAGAAGGAAAATAATATTACCTGAGTAAACAGGAAGTGCAAGCAAGCAACTCCTAAAAAAAATGTAAGAAATGACAGAGACAGGTGGCTGCCTGGACAGTTACTCAATGTTTCTCTGCAATGTTGGGACATCCACTTTTGGCTACAGGCCTAGAATATTTGACAGAACATTTTCAGAAGCAGAACAATTGGAAAGACCATCTTATCCTACCTTTGCAAGATTCAGCAGTTGCTTTTCCTTATATCCTGTTCATCTAGAATGGACAACGTGCTTACTCTCATCAGATGAGACAAAGGTAGGTCTTTGCCCAACAGCCCATTTTTTAACAACAAGAAGACAAACTCCATATGGAGTGTCTTCCATGTCCAATGTCCTCCCAGAAGTGGATCGGTACTCCCAGAAACAATTGTGTCTCATGTCAACAAAATTCTAAGTTATTAAAACTTTTAAATGCCATATTCTCTAGGTCTATGAAGTATTTGAAGATTATCTATTCATCTGACATGTATTTACGTATATCTACAAAACCTAAACCAACATTACTATAAATATGACAAGCATGGATGACTATTAACCTGTAATTCTTATCAACCTAAACAATTTAAAGACTAAGGCTTCACATTATAAAAATAAACAATCTGTAAAGAGATATACAGTATAAAGACAATGACCTCAAAGTTGTGACAATATGCAAAAATATCTTAATCAGAGGTAGAAATGTATAGTGCAATATGATAACAATATACTTAATCTGTATCAATATACAAATATCCTAAATAGAGATAGAACATACATATAATATGACAAATATAATTTTATAATTGTATCAATATACAAAGTATTTCAAAGCAGGAACATATGTACAATATGACAAATATAGTTTCGTATTTGTATCAATATACAAATTTTCTTAAATAAGAATAGAAAAATAACTTTACATTTGTATCAATATACAAGAATCCATACCAATGCAAATTATCTAAAGCTGATAGTAATTGATTTAGTTTACACGTAGATACCAAATTCTTTATTATTATCCTATCCCATCTGTTCCCCCTTTTTCTTTTCCAAAAGAGAATCCTGAGTCTAAGCTTTATTTTTCCACCCCCAACCTTATTACAACTTATAATCAACCCCTAACAGATGACAATTATCCATAACCCTGAGAAAACAAAACCTTTGGGGAGAGGGGGCATCATTTTCTTAAAATCACTTTCTACTGTCTAAGGAGTGGTGGTATCTCTGTGGGAGCCTGTGAAAAAACTGAAACAATGGTTAAGACTAATAAGGACTAGGTGTAATGTTTTTAGCCAGTCTCAGAGTAATGGGTAAAGCTTATCTGAAGTTCTGACTAGATGTGTAAGATGATGGATTGTCTTAGTTAGCCACATTGGAACTGTCCTGAATAGTTTGTAGTCCAGAGCCAATCTTTGAGTGGTGTTTATCAGCTCAATGGCATCATTATAAACCAGGTAGAACTGTTGTTGTGGGGCCCTATCTTTCTTCTGAAGACTTCAGAGATTGCTGTTAAGAAAATATATGGTTCATTGTGGAAAACTTAAACATTATTAATATCAATGGAAATTTTAAATTTTTGGATAGTATGATATCCAAAGAAAGATTCCATAGAGTCAAGAATAAGTATAGGGAGAAATAGAATTTTGACAACAATAGTCCCTAGATTTTTTGTTTTCTTCTGTCCCACACCAGGTGGCTCTCATGATATGAGACAGAAACTCTTTATATTTTCTTTTAGCAACATGCTTGACTTTACAGGAGAGCCATGCTCCAACTCCAAAGGCAGCTTTGATTATAATTGAGTTGAGACCACAACTTGTATTAGAAGTAAAGAGATATAGATATTTATGTAGTGAGATTTTACTCTTTAGATAACATGGTACAATTAGGTCAGCCAGCCACAGAAGAAACAAGATGAGAATGCTGGACTGAGAAAAGGTACCAAATGATGTGGCTAAACATAGATAAGAGTTATGGGTTAATTTAAGTATAAGAGAAGCCTGAGTTACAAGCCAAGTATTTACAAGTAATATTAAGCCTCTCAGTCAATTATTGGGGAAGCAGGTGCAGGGTATTTAGGAGTTGTGGGCCCAACACAGGAACTTTTGTCTATACTTGGATTACTTTCTTTTTTGGTAAATGTTCCTAAATTAATATGCAGATTCCATTTTTTACTTGGGTTTATGTACCTCTGACTGAGTTGTCACTGCACTATTATCATTTATGAATTGATGTTTAGCAAATGGCATAATTCATAGAATTTTCTATCCGTGGCCTCACAAAATATGTTCACTTTTCAAAATGGCAGATTGTTCCAATGTTATTTGTTCTATTTACTTATTTTTTTTAATTTTAATTTTTTTTTGCAATACAATTCAGTTCTACATATCAGCCACGAATTCCCTTGTTCTCCCCCCTCCGGCCCCCCTGACCTTCCCCCCAGGCCACCTCCCATTCCCACCTCCTCCAGGGCAAAGCCTTCCCTGAGGACTGAGATCAACCTGGTAGACTCAGTCCAGGTAGGTCCAGTCCCCTCCTCCCAGGCTGAGCCAAGCGATCCTGCATAGGCCCCAGGTTTCAAACAGCCAACTCATGCAATGAGCACAGGACCTGGTCCCACTGCCTGGATGCCTCCCAAACAGATCAAGCCAATCAACTGTCTCACCCATTCAGAGGGCCTGATCCAGTTGGTGACCCCTCAGCCATTGGTTCATAGTTCATGTGTTTCCATTTGTTTGGCTATTTGTCCTTGTGCTTTATCCAACCTTGGTCTCAACAATTCTTGCTCATATAAACCCTCCTCATTCTCGCTAATTGGACTCCCAGAGATCCACCCGGGGCCTAGCCATGGATCTCTGCATCCAGATCCCTCAGTAGTTGGATGGAGTTTCTAGCACGACAATTAGGGTGTTTGGCCATCCTATCACTAGAGTAGGTCAATTCGGGCTGTCTCTTGACCATTGCCAGCAGTCTGTTGTGGGGGTATCTTTGTGGATTTCTGTGGGCCTCTCTAGCACTTTGCTTGACTGCTACTCACATCACCAGGGAGACTACCTGGAAAACAGGACCCCAAGAAAGACATGGGGATCGCCCAATGATGGAGAAATGGAAAAGATCTACATGAACAGCCTGGACATGAGTGGGGGTAATGAAGGGCAAGGGTGGAGGGAAAGAGAGCTTGGGGGAGCAGGAGATCCCAGCTGGATCTATTTATTTTTATACATTTATTTGAGTGTATGTGTGTGTGTGTGTGTGTGTGTGTGTGTGTGTGTGTGTGTGTGTGTGTGTGTGTTTATGAACCTCATTGGGTGTCTGGAGAACAGAGGAAAACTTTCTAGAATTAGTTCTCTGCACCCATGTTGTTCTTTGAGGCAGATACTTCTTCCTTCTACTGTGATACATATTCCAGGCTGACTGGCCTGTGAGCTTCCAGCTAATTCACTTCCCTCTTCCTTCTGTTTCAAAATAGGATATCTGGGATTACAATTGGGCACTACTACATTTGTCCATTTTTGCATGAATTCCAGGAATTTAATTTAGATTATCATGTTTGTATGGCAAATAATTTTATCTGATAAACTACATCAGCAATACTACAATGATTTCTAAACCCACATCAGATCATTAATGTTCTACTCCTTTATCAAGCAAATTCACTACTCTTCTGAGATAATGGACCTTGCATGTCATCTTGTTTTAATGAATAACCACATTGGCTGCATTTTTCATGTATGAGTAAATACATTATAAGTCTATTAGTACATACCTGCATATATGATGTGCACATCCTATAATTCATTTAAAATATGAGTGTATATGACTGAGTCCATAGAGATTATTCTGATACTTGTGTGGGGATTTTTGTTGTTGTTATTGTTCTTAGAGATGGTGTCTCTCTAAGTAGACCTGGCTATTCTGGAACTTGCTATGTAGTTGAGAATACACTCAAACTTGTAGAGAACCATCTACCCCTGACTCTGGAGTGCTGGAATTAAATGTGCATTCAACCACACATGGCCAATGACACTTAATTTTAATTGACACAATCATACATTCTAGAATCATCAGGGAACAGACTTTTTTTTTCCACATGTTCATCAACATTTATTTTCTGAGTTTTTTATTTTATTTAATTTTATAATTTGATTTAATTTTACATATCAACAATGGATTCCTCTGTCCTCCCTCCTCCTGCCGCCCAGGCCCTCCCCTCAGTCCACCCCCAATTCCCATCTACTCTAGGGCAAGGACTCCCCTGGGGATTCAGCTCAACCTGGTAGATTCAGTCCAGGCAGGTCCAGTCCCCTCCTCCCAGGTTGAGCAATGTGTCCCTGCATAGGCCCCAGGTTCCAAACAGTCAGCTCATGGACTAAGGACAGATCCCAGTCCCATTTCCTGGGTGCCTCCAAAACAGTTCAAGCTAATCAACTGTCTCACTTATCCAGAGGGCCTGATCCAGTTGGGGGCTCCTCAGCTATTGGTTCATAGTTCATGTGTTTCCACTAGTTTGGCTATTTGTCCCTGTGTTTTTTCCAATCTTGGTCTCAACAATTCTTGCTCATACAATCCCTCCTTTTTCTTGCTGATTGGATTTCTGGAGCTCCACCTGGGGCCTGGCCATGGATCTCTGCATCCAGTTCTCTCAGTCATTGGATGAGATTTCTAGCATGACAGTTAGGGTGTTTGGCCATCCTATCACCAGAGTAGGTCAGTTTGGACTTTCTCTCAACCATTGCCAGTAGTCTATTGTGAAGGTATCTTTGTGGATTTCTGGGGACCTCTCTAGCACTTTGCTTCTTCCTATTCCACAGGGTCTACATTTACCATGGTCTCTTTTTCCTTGTTCTCCCTCTCTGTTCTTGACCCAGCTGGGATCTCCCACTCCCCTAAGCTCTCTTTCCCTTGATCCTTGCCCTTCATTAACCTCCCTCACATCCAGTTTGCTCATGTAGATCTCATCCATTTCTCTGTCACTGGGCTATCCCTGTTTCTTTCTTAGGGTCCTGTTTTCTAGGTAGCCTCTCTGGAGTTGTGAGTAGAAGTCTTGTCATCCTTTGTTTTACATCTAGTATTCTCCTATGAGGGAAATGCAAATTAAAAACGACTCTGAGATACCACCTTATACCCGTCAGAATGGCTAAGATCAAAAACATTGAAGACAGGTTATGCTGGAGAGGATGTGGAGCTAGGGGAACTCTCCTCCACTGCTGGTGGGAATGCAAGCTTGTACAACCACTTTGGAAATCAATATGGCGCTTTCTTAGAAAATTGGGAATCAATCTCCCCCAAGATCCAGCTATACCACTCTTGGGCATATACCCAAGGAATGCTGAATCATACCACAAGGGCACATGCTTGGCTATGTTCATAGCTGCATTGTTTGTAATAGTCAGAACCTGGAAACAACCTAGATGCCCTTCAACTGAAGAATGGATAAATAAAATGTGGTACATATACACAATAGAGTACTACTCAGCAGAGAAAAACAATGACATCATGAGGTTTGCAGGCAAAAGGATGGATCTAGAAAAAATCATCCTGAGTGAGGTAACCCAGACTCAGAAAGACAAACATAGTATGTACTCATTCACAGGAAACAGACTTTTAATGAGGTATTGTCTAGATCAGATTTACCCTTGAGTATGTCTCTGGTGAATTATATTGATTACATTAATTGAAGTAGAAAGAACCAGCCCAAGAGTAGGTGGCATGATTCTCTGTGTTTGGTCCTGTCCTGTTAAAAAATAATGAAGAAAAACTGAACCGAATATAGGTACGCATACTTTTATCTATTGCTCACTTCTTCTGAGTGTGTCTATACTATAACCATTTTATTCAAGCTACTACCACTGTGACATCAAACCAGAAAGTCACAGTGGTAGTAGCTTTAATAAACTGGTTATACTATAGACACACTCAGAAGAAGTGAGGAAATATGTGCTCAAAACATTGCTTTTTTCAAGATATCTCATTACAGCCATAAGAAATGAAATCAAGATGATAACTATATGTAATTAAATGTATATTATTATATAATATAGATATAAATTACCTCTATATAAAATATACACACAAAAATAACACACACACACACACAAATACAATGACACACACAAATACACAGGTCACTTTTCTGTTTCCCTGGGGAACATTAGCTAATTGAATATCTAAATAAGATATCCCTGATGATTTAACAGATTCCTACTTGTGAAGCATATCTTTGTAGATAACAATAATGCTTAATCTACATATTCTTTTTCTGTTAACTACTTTATGGGAAAACTTCATCTGGGAAGAGAATATATTCCTTGCCTAGTCAGAAGAACCATGGATTCTGATGTTTTAATATTCCGGGTCATGTTTTCCTTCATGCAATTTCAAATATCACTTTCATTATCTATCAATCCAGCAGTCACATTAATTTCTTATTAATAGAAATTGGAGTGAGTACAAATAAAGCTCGTAAAGCAATTATAATGCTAATCAACATAATGCAGGTCATGGGCAATTAACACAACAAAATTAATTTAGAAATATCTCAGACCCAACACATACTGCATTTGGCTTACCTCCCCTCAAACCTGTGTTAAATAGGTATTTGCTGCAATATTTTCACAATGTTTTACCTAACATTACCCTAAACAAAGCTCTTTCAGTGTTCCTACACTCTTATTATTACTGATTTTACTAATGTGTATTATGTGCACCATATGTGTGCATGCCTGTAGATGCCAGAAGGTGTTAAGTTCCTGAGACTTGGAGTTACAGTTGTAAGCAGCATTATGTGAGTGCTGGGACATGAACTTGAGTTCTCTGGAAGATCAGAAAACACTCTTAACCATTGAGCAATATTCCCAGCCCTTTTCTAGCTTCTTTGAATCCATACAAAATGCAAAACAGAATACCTCATGGACTTTTCTTTTCTCTATCATTTCTTATTCTTTTGTCTCACTGCCCTTTATTTAACCTCTCCTTTATTTAATTCTACTCCAAATCTTATATTGATCTCTCTGGCCTCCTTTACAAGTTCTATTTACAACTGATGAATGACACTAAATACCTTCCTCAAATAACATCAGTGGTATAACACCACTCTATCTTGTATTATTCAAATCTCCACAAATAAATCTCTTCTTTATACTGAATTGAGTTTAGAAAAAAAATTATGTGACACTTGCATCCTCACTCAATACTTGGCCAAAACATCCATTTCCTAGATGGCTTCTTCCTATTTACAGTTCATTTTTTATATGGCCTGAAGAATTTTGCACCTTTTACTCAATTTGGATACCATGTGCTTAACTGAACTCACTGTTAACATTCTGCTGAAAAACAATTTAAATATTCTTCCCTACTAGGGTGCAACTTACAATTGATTAAGTAAGCTTTCCAATATTATCAACAAACAAAAGCTCTTTTATTGCTATTAAAATGACTTATAGTAACACAAAGGAACATGAATATGACATGAAACAAAATGATGTATGTTAATAAGAGGCTTACCTAGTTCAGGCCAGGGGAAACTAGAACAAAATTTATTGTTTATAAAATATCTTTTATCTTAATGACCCTTTAGCAATATGTATCCATTGCTAGCTATAACAATATTCTACTACTTACATAATTTATTTCTTGTTGTCTGTGCTTGTATTGCTGCTACTAACACCCACAGGTTGTCTTGATTCTAATTCAGTCCTTAAGCTAATGTAATGTTTTTTTCTATGATAGGGTTTATAATGAGCCTATTGACCATCTCCTTGAGAATTTCATATTTACTCAATCTCCTGAAAACACAAGATCTAATCCAGATATCCAGTCACTGCTTAGTACAGAGAATACTTCATGGAAGATTATTTTTATGAATCATCTAATACACCACAGACAAGCCATTAAATAGCTGTAAGTTAATTTTACATGGATATAGACTATCAAGACAGGCAAAAACTTATTCCATTTTCTAAATGGGTTTTCAGAAAATACTCACTAGCTTTAAGATATGTGCATTTTCAATTAGTTCCAAAAACTGACTCAGCAAGGAGTAAGCTCATCCTGTAGAGTAACATGTAGAGAAATGGAGTCTAGTGGAGTCATAAAAGCTTGATGACTTCAACTCACTGTGGGACACTTTGGCTGGCTATATATACTTCAGTGATTTACTTGAAGTTAGCTAAGGTTTCATTGAGCCTCTATTGTAGTTTAACTTCCACTAATTCTTTTCTTAGGCATCATCTATAGACTAAATGCCACGTCAGTATCAACTTCAAAAAGAGCCTAATTTGTGAAAGCAGGTACCCAAAATATTCCAAGTCAGCAGATTATAATTTGCAATTAAATCTGGCAATGAATCTCTATTACTGGTAGTATAGGCCCTAGCATAAGTTTATTAAAACTCTCATTATTCAGATAGTAAACCACTGCAGAAAGCTACCCTGAGTAATACTCAACAGATTCATTAGAACAGGGACAATTCAAGGATCCAGGTTGGAAGAGACTTAGCATATGAATCATAAAGTATAGGAAAGCCATGAGTATGAGGCTGCCTGGATGTTTAACAATACAAATTCAGCTCAGAAACATGGCAGAAATGGGTGAGACTTTTAGTCCACTGAATATGAAAGGTAAAAATTACGTTTGAAAATTCTTTATGGAGAATATGATTTCAAGGTTTTAATATAGCCTGATTATATGGAGGCACTTCCTTAGTTAACACTCCCTCTTTTTCAATGACTCTAGTTTGTGTGAAGTTGACATACAACTAGCCAGCACAGGGCCAACTATATTTTGTGTGTGGAAAAGAAAGGTATTTTGTGGAACAGGTAAAGAATAGTAGAGCTTGAGTCTTTATGACTCTAGAAAGTCATATGTTAAAGTTGTAACAGTGATCATAAAGAAAATTGGCAAGGGTTCTTTGTGAGATAATGATATTATGGTAAAAGAACTCTCGTGAGTGAAATTTATTCAAGAAGCTTATTTTGTCTCTTCTACGATGGGGATGGAAGCACAACTAGAAAACATCATCTGAGAGGAAACAGGCCTTTACCTCATAATGATAGGGGGCATTCCTAGCCTCCGTGACCACGGGGGGGGGGGAATGGTGTTTATAGCTTAACCAGTCAATATTCATTTTTAAAGAAATACTAAAAGGTCAAATCAATATGCTAGAAAATAATAATGAAAGACTGCAGCCAACAAACAGTTACTTGGAGATGAACTATGAATGTCAGAATTTCTCTTTCATCATTTAAAGAAAGATTTATTTTTCTGAGCAGATGGGCAGAAAAAAAGGTGAAGTCGAGGTTAGAAAATGAACTCTCAGTGTTACAAGACACCAGAGTAAGCTGATAGAGTCAGCAAGGCTGGTGTTAGGTCATAACCAGGGCCTTAGTGAGGAAGCTACACAACTGGTATTCTTTAATTAGAAACACCTGGGAAGATGCCCTTCTTCCTATTTTGAATCTCTAGATTCAATTACCTCTGCCAAGCCTGTTTAATGGCTTACTTACCCTATTATGATCTGATATGAATCCTTGAAAGAGAGAATTCCTCTAGATGGTAATATATATCTTTTCACTGCTTGTATTTTCTACCTAGTCACTAGATCATCTCTTAGAGACAATAAACAGTATCATTTAGAATTTGTTTCACACTAACTTGAAAAGGAAGAAGTCAGATATATCTTATAAAAATATGGAATCTGAGAAGGAAATATTTCTAGGACTTTATTATAAGTGCATTTGATGAATGGACTCTGAAGGTATATGGGAAAATATACATTTATTGACTTGGAAAATGTAAGATTTAAGATTTAGAATTAGTAATTAGATTAGATTAATGTAGATTTAGATTTTGATAAGATTTAGTAATCTTCTCAATGTCTTACAAATGATACCAACATATTGAGGTTTGCTTCTAGAAATGTGGTTTAGAAATTACCAGAATGCTAAGAGATTTTGATGCCATGAAATGTGTATAGCAAGTGAGATTCACAGGACATATGAACTAAGGAAGCTTTTCAAAGGAAAGTTGATTCCTAAGGGTTTAACCACTCTTAAGTTTGCCCTAGCAAAATGTTAGAACTTGTACAGTATTAAAAAGAATAACCCCTTGAATTTTGTGTATGAAAAATTGTACTCTATTTCTAGTATTTTGTTGTTGTTGGTTTGTTTTTTGAGATAGAGTTTCTCCATGTAGTTTTGGAGCCTGTCCTGCCCTGTGAGCAGCGTTTGGTGCTTCTGTGTAGAACAGGCCAAACAGACTAGTACATAATCAGCAGGATTCGAACCTGAATGGGGAGACCCCAGTGGATTATCTAGTCCATCGCTTTAACCACTTGGTTACAACTATAGCTCTTATTTCTACTATCTTAGGACCTACTTATATGTGTTAATGTAGATGTAATATGGAAAGCTTCAAATTCCATCAAACAATTATTTACCATGGGAAGGCTTAAAGATTTAAAAAAAAAACAGCTATAAGAATGTACGTTTATGGAAAGGACACCATCAATAGTAAGAATTTCAATGGCAATATTAGAGAAGAAAGAGCTCCTGGTCAGAAAATAGAATCTCTGGCCTGGTTAGAGACCTAACAGTTCAGCTAGGCCTGCTTACTCACTTGGCCCAGTGGCGATCCCTAGGGAGACCAGATCAACTCAAACCATGCTAAAGACCTGGGCAGAATAACTAGTCCTATTATGCGGTATTGTACTTTTCCTCCCCAGAATCCCAGCCTTTAGAGCAGAAGTTTATCAGGCCACAGGGCCTCAACTGTACAGCTTTTAAGTATGCCTACTCACAAAAAAATCAGACCTTTTTCTTCTCTTTGTTCTATGACTATTCTTGTACTTCGGACTTTCTCCTGAGCAGTTTGGATTTCTTTGCTTTTTCTACAAAGCCTTCCTCTTCATTGTGTGGCTGTTTGTCCTCCACGTATCTAACCTGAAGCAAAGGTCTTGGCTTCAGAAATGGAGTGATAAAAATATGCAAAGGAAACACAGTAAGTCAGGACAGGGTTGGGAAGGAACTCCTACTGCAAACTCATGCTTTAGCTGGTACAGTAAGGTTTGAAAATAAAGTGGCAGAATAAAAAATTAAGGTGAAGAAACTGAACCAAGTCTGGAGCAAAAAAAATGTGTCATAAGCAAGAAACAGCTAATCTGTCCCAGGTTGGGACACATAGTTGGACAGGAAATTGGAACAGGTAAATGGCAGGCAATTATGTAGACTTTCTCAAAAGTAAGAGAACCGCAAATTATCTAATACTCTGACTCTTACAAATTTTGACTCCTCTTTAGCAATGTTGCTTGAAATTTGGGTACAGGAGTTGTTTGTAGCTATATCTTTAAGAGAACAACAACTGGTTCTCCAATACCAAATGATCAGTCCTGAAAACATACACAGAGGTAATATAGCACAAACTGAGCAGATTGGATTTAGGAATATATACACATACATAACTGCATTTAACAATAATTATTGAAAAAGTGAAAATGAATTTGAAAAAGAGCAAAGGGGGTATGTGGGAGGGTTTAAGGGAAGAATGTTTCTTAGTTGGGGTTACTACTGCTGTGATGAAACATCCTGACCAATATACCTTGTAAAGTAAATGTTTATTTGGCAATACAGGCCCTTACCACTGATCACCATCAAATTTAGACAGAAACTCAAACAGCACAGGAAACTGGATGCAAAAGTTGTTTCAGAGGCGGTAGAGGAATCTGCTTATTTACATGCTCTTCATGCCTTTCTCAGTGTTGTTTTATTGTCAGAACAGAGGCTTTACTTGAAACTATTACTGTTTCATCTGCTGACTGCAGATCTATAGTCACAGAGCTGCTGCTCAGGCCAAGGCCTAGAGGGACATCTGTGTCCTGCCAGAACCAGAACCATTTTTGCTGTTTCAACCAATTGCAGTTTTTTATCTAAGTCTCTATCATTATATTTTACTAATAAAGACTTGGGAGTCAGATACAGGGTAAAAATCTGCTAGCTCAAAGAAGACAAGAAGCGTGAGCTGACCTTCATCTTTAGTCAGTGACCCAACAAGAGAGCATCCTTCTGCTGCTCTAAACCAAATAGACTGCTACACTCAAAGTTCCTTCCTATTATTTCCTATGTTTCTCTCTGTCAGCTGTACTCCTTCTGACTCTCTATGACTGCTTTCTGTCAACTAGCTGCTGGCTCTGACTTCTGACACAAGGTTGATTTTTATTTAATTAACACAGTCTTAGGGTTCAGTGTGATGAAATAGCTCACAATAGCTTGGCTTGCTTTCTTATAGAACCGAAGATCACCCACAATGGGCTGGCCCAAACAATCACTAATTAAGAAAATGCCCTAGTAGTCTATGGTGGAGTCATGTTTGTGGATTCCTGGGGTGCTCCCTAGCACTCTGCTTCTCCCTATTCCCATGATGTCTTCATTTACCATGGTATCTCTTTCCTTGTTCTCCCACTCTGTTCCTGATCCAGCTTGAACCTCCCGCTCCCCTAAGCTCTGTTTCCCCCGAAACTTGCCCTCCATTACCTCTCTCACCCCCAGTTTCTTCCTGTAGATCTCATACATTTCTCCATCGCTGGGCGATCCCTGTGTCTTTCCTAGGGTCATCCTTACTAGCTAGCCTCCCTGGAGCTGTGGGTTGCAGTCTGGTTATACTTTGCTTTACATCTAGCACATCCACTTATGAGTGAGTACATACCATGTTTGTCTTTCTGAGTCTGGGTTACCTCACTCAGGTTGATTTTTTCTAGTTCCATCCATTTGCCTGCAAACCTCATGATGTCATTGTTTTTCTCTGCTGAGTAGTACTCCATTGTGTATATGTACCACATTTTCTTTGTCCATTCTTCAGTTGAGGGGCATCTAGGTTGTTTCCAGGTTCTGGCTATTACAAATAATGCTGCTATGAGCATAGTTGAGCATGTGTCCTTGTGGTGTGAATGAGCATTGGCAATGCCCGAGAGGGTGCCTGAGCTGACCTACTCTGGTGATCAGATGGCTGAATACCCTAACTGTCATGATAGAACCCTCATCCTTTGACTGATTGAAGCAGATGCAGAGATCCGCAGCTGGGTCCCAGGTCCAGGAGTCCAACCAATGAGAAAGAGGAGGGATTCTATGAACAAGCAATATCAAGACCATGATTGGAAAAAGTACAGAGACAACTAGTCAAACTAGTGGAATCACATGAACTGTGGACCACTATCTGAGGAGCCCCCATGGTATTGGACTAGACCCTCTGGATAAGTGAGACAGTTGTTTAGCTTGAACTGTTTATGGGGCTCTCAGGCAGTTGGACCAGGACCTGGCCCTAGTGCATGAGCCGGCTTTCTGGAACCTAGTGCCTAAGCTGAGATACTTTGCACAGCCTTGGTGCAGGGAGGAGGGGCTTGGACCTCCCTCAATTGAATGTACCAGGCTTCGCTGTCTCCCATGGGAGACCTTGCTTTGGAGGAGGTGGGAATGGGGGGTGGGTTGGAGGAGAAGGCTGGGGTGTGGGAGGAGGGAGGACAGGAGAATCTGAGGTTGACGTGTAAAATTAATGGAAAATCTCTTAATACAAAAAATAAAATAAAAAAATAAGGAAGAAAATGCCCTAAGGCCAGATCTTATAGAGGTATTTTTTCAACTGAGGTTCCTTGCTTTCATAAATATAGTTCATCTCAAGTTGACATAAAACTAGCTAGCACAGAAAGGAAAAGAAAAAAAGTGATACAATGTAATCTCAAAACATAAATATATTTAGAAAATGAATATTGAGGTAGCTCATTGGAAAATCAAATGTCTCATGTTCCCTCTCATCTGCAGTTCTTACCCTAAATCTTCTGATGTGAGTATTTAATATCTTTTTATAACTGAGGAAACAAGTCTGGTCTCTCCAGACTTGCTATCTCCTGCCTGAACCCCTCCTCCAATCTGCCTATATACCCATGGACTCAGCCTCTTTGTAAAGACACAGGGGGTACTTGCCCTCCCTAATTGCATGCCACCACCTCTCTCAACCATTACTTCTAGCACATTTCTATCCATTGTGACTCCTCATTGACCTACAGAACCACTTTATAACAGGAAGCTACAGTCAACACACTAGGATGAGACACAGGCAAGAGTTATCCTCCCCTCCTCCACTGTGGTCTCTCTAGACCAGTAGTTCTTAACCTTCCTAATGCTGTGACACTTTAGTACATTTCCTCCTATTGAGGTAACCACAAATCATAAAATCATTTCTATTCCTACTTTCCAAATATAATTTTGCTACTATTTTAAATATTAGTGTAAATATCTGTGTTTCCTGATGGTTTTAGGTGACCCCTATGAAAAGATCATTCACCTCTCTAAGTGTTTGTGACTCACAGCTTGAGAACCATTGCTCTAGACCTGGTGTTGACTACGCTACTCAGCTCCTCTTCCAAGATTATCTCCAAGCCTAAATTCATACTCGAAACATTTGACTTCTTCATATAGATCCAGAGTACACCTAGTTTATCCCTGCCACCCTTTCCAACTTTCCTTCTAGCTACTCTCTATTACTTTGTAAATCTTGTATCTCTGATTGGTAGGATCTCATCCCCATATTCTTACAGATTGGTTGTTTTGAAATGATACAATTCCTAAACAGAATGCAATTTTGAACAGAAAACATCATCTTCAACACTTTATGATTTGAAGAAGTGCTTACTCTGGAGGAATTTGAATTTCTACCAAGTGAATTCTTTTCAACTTTAAATAGAATTTTGTCTTATTTAATCTTTTGATATAAAAACAGGTTTTTTTTTTACATTCACCACTATTTCTTTCACAACACATTTTTGTTTTCTTTCATAATTTGATTAATTTTGTTCAATTTTCTGTTCTGTGGTATTCATAGTTTACATACTACAATAAGTTGTAGGGAAATTGGGACTTATTGCTGTTTCATTTAATCATTGGTTTAACCTTTGTATTTCCATGATTTCATGACAACTATAATTATGACTTCTGGAACTATAATAAGGAAGGTCTGGACTGAGGGCATCACACCTTTCCTTTTGGAAATCTGTCACTTTATAAGAGTACAAAAGAAGGTTCATTTCTTCCTGAATGTTTTGTTTATTCATTACATAAAGTAACTGGCCCATGAAGAATACTTGAAATCATTCCAACAGGACCTGTAATTTGGGGAATAAAAGTGCAATAACTTCCGACAAGAAGAATAAAAATATTCCCCATTCCTTCAAGCATCATACTAAGTATAATATTGTTTTCTGAAACCTTTCAGATGGGTGCATCTACCTGGTTAGATATGATTTCAAGGGCATCTTTGTTATAGTTGATAAATCTTTATCAATCGGTCAGCATTCATGTTTAATCTTGACTGCCAACATATACTTGACTTGAATTCTGCAGCTATTTTGATTTTAAACTAAAATTTATTTTGAATCCACCTAGGCCCTTCTATAGAATCAGAGCAGATGTCAAAGGACCTAGTATTGTTTTCTTTGCTAAGTGAGTGAGAAAGGAAGTCCACAGCAAAAGGTACAGCCAATTGAAATGATTCCTTCTTTATATCACAAGGTTTCCTTTTTACCACATTTTTTCTAAGTACTTTTGCCACCAGCTTTCCTCCTTTAGCTGTAATGTGTCCATACTCTTTCAGCCATCCAAATTACAATGTCTGTGGTTAGTAGCACCAGAAAGGGACCTTCCAATGTCTATTATACCTTGTTCTTTTTCCATATTTTTGTCAACATTTGGTGTTGAGGTTGGAAAGGGTAGGGTGGATATTGAATAGAGAGGTCTGGCTTAAGGTTTTATAACAAGTGAAAAGAAGATGGAGGACAAACTGATTAACAATGATGTAGACCCTCATACAGTTAAAATTTTGCCTTGTGAATTATATCACCTGATGTCCCCAGTAATTCCCCTTTTTATAAGATTATGTACTAGTTAGATTCCAATCTCTGTGTCTTTCTCCCTTTCACTTACAACTGCTTGTAGTATAATTAATATTATCTTCAAATTGATAATGCCTGATTCATGATTATCAGTAGATATTTTAGTTTTTCTGCCTTAGACATATCTGTGAATCCAACCTGGATATTTTGAAAAGGTGTCAGTTTATAATGTCTCCACTCTAATGTATGTTTTCTCTATGTTCCATTTCTCAAGTTACACATCCCTCACATACCTGTTTGGCATGATTTAGATCCTCACACAATTAAAATTTTGCCTTTTGACACACATGAACTGAGGTCCCCAGAAACCCTCCCTTTTATAAGATATGTGCTAGTAAGATTCCAATATCTGGAAGTGATGTGACATTTCTGATCAAGAAAAGAGATAACTTATTAGAGGGCATCCCATTTTACCATTGAAACTGCATGAACTTGTAGGGCAAAGACTAAAGTATTGGATATCCCCTTTGATACTCTTACCTTCTTCAGTGAAATCGTCATAGTTTTATTGGAAAAACAGACTTACCAATCTTAAAATATCTATGTCTGTGTAACATTTACATAAAGCACAGACAAAAAACCAAAATAGTTTGAAATAAATCTGATTTAGTTATGAATCAGTCTGATATGGGACAGGACTGGAAAAAACCACCAGCTACAAATGGCACCCAACAGGTTGGCAAGAGTTTCCACCTAAAACCTAAGAAAAAAGACTCTAAAACAGAGCTAAAAACAGCTTCCTAGTTGTCCCTATCAAGTTAGCAGCAGCCTACATGCTTGAGCTACTCTTTGGCAGGTTTGTGGTGTGCGTGCGGGCTTGACCTACACTGTATTATACAGAGGTGTCTCCAAGCTGCACACTATGCTGTGAGTTGGATATAGTTTTTGCTAGTTAAAAAAAAAAAGAGGTTTCTGGGCTACATGCTGCTTTGATAAAAGCATAGACTCACTGTTTCAAAGAGTTGATGGCTCTCAGAGCTGGCGCTAAATGTACCAGCACCATGTGGGGAAGCTGAGGTGGGTGGAGCCAGCAGCCACAGGGCATTTCAGTCTTAGAATGCTGCAATTTAAAGCAATAGGTTCACAATAAGGCATATCCAGTTGGAATAGTTTACAATGTGTGTAAAAATACACGTAGGCTTGAAAGAGAGAGAGAAAATTGTATGCAGTTATATGAAGAAATAGCTTTTAAAAATAAAGTCTTTAAAGAGACAGTAAAGGTAGTATAAAAATTAAGCCACATAAAGATGGATATTACACAGAGAATCTGGATTATGTTGTCTTTGATATTCTTAACTGCAGAAAGATATTTGATTGTAAAAGCTGTTGAATTAAGCCAATATGTATATTTTAAAGATACCTTGACTTCAAAATTTGAATCTAAGGATGTGTTACTTTGGAAAGGAGGCTCTGCTTTTGTTTCCACAGAAAGCCAGAGGCTATGGATTTGTTCCAGATTAAGATATATCAGGTTTGACCAGCCAAGACCCCCTGAAATGTCTCTGATGACACCATGGCCCAGATGATCCAACATCCAGAACCGTTTCAAGGCAACTGGCTCAGACAATACAGCCTCATAAACCAACCCATAAGCCTAAAATTTTCTTTGTGTCCCCATAAGATACAGTGCCCCCCTCCAGCAGGAAGTAGTAAGAGAAGTTACACACAAATTCCCAAATATACCAAACTGGCTTTAGAGATGGAATTAGCTCACTCCTTCTCTAAATCCAAGCATATTCCTGTAGCTGAAGAGCTTCTCTCCAGCCCTGCCAAGCCCTGTCAATCCGATAGCCCACTTATAAAATAAACACACAGACGCTTATATTATTTAAACTGTTTTGCCTAATGGCTTGGGCTTCTTGCTTGCTGTTCTTATATCTTAAATTAACTCATTTCTCTAAGTCTATAAGTTGCCACGTGGCTCGTGGCTTACTGGTACCTTACATCGTACTTGTCATGGCAGCAGCTGGCAGTGTCTCTCTGTCTCAGCCTTCCACTTGCCACAATTCTCCTTTCTGCTTTCCCTGCCTATACTTCCTGCCTGGCTACTGGACAATCAGCATTTTATTTACGTAGAGCGATATCCACAGCATATTCCTTAAAAAAAAAATGCTGAGAGATTCTTGTGTTCCATATCAGAAGAGCCCTCTGGTGTGGGACAGAGAAAAACAATATTTTTATTTTAAACAGGTTAATTATAAATACAATATCATTCTAAAAGAATAAAGGGGGATATGATATAGATATATAGGATATAGATATGATAGGATAAAAAAGTAGATTAATGAACCTATTTTTAAAGAGCAACAGCTTCTTTAAAAATATTTTACCTTTCTATGGATTTTAGTTTATTGATACAAGTTTAAACTTAATTTTGTTATACTGTATATATATTTCTACTCTCATTTGAGATATCATGTTTATATAACTCATTTAGATTGTAATGAATAATTAAAAATACAGATTAATAAGTAGTCTTCTATGATAGTCAAACTTGTAGCCATGTTAGTTAATTTTTCTAGGTATACATACATATATTTCAGAGAGATACGTAATCTTCAAACACTTCAAAGACCTACAGAATATGGCATTTAAAAAGTTTTAAAAATTTAGACTTTCATCAGACCAAGGTGGGGTCAACCTTGTGGATTCCTGAGAGCCTCCCCAGCACCCTGCCTCTTCCTATTCCCATGATGTCCTCATCTATCATGGTATCTTCCTCCCTGCCTTCCCATTCTGTCCCTGTTCCAGCTTGACCCTCCCATTTCCCTATGTTCTCATCCCCCACTCCTCACCTATGAACTGTGGACTGGTGGCTGTGGAGCTCCATGGGACTGGACTAGGCCCTCTGGATATGGAAGATGGTTGTTTGGCTCGATCTGTTTGGGGGGCACCCAGGCAAGGGGATAGGGATCTGTCCCTGGTCTGTGGGTAGCCTTTTGGAATCTGGTGCCTGTGGTGTGACACCTTGCACAGCCTTGGTGCAGTGGGAAGGCGCTTGGACCTCGATTTGGGGGATGTGGGGATATGGGATGGCTTGGGAAAGAGGGCTGGGGGGTGGGAGAAGGGAGGAGGGGCTGTCTGTGGATAGCATGTGGAGTGAGTAGAAAATTTCTTAATAAAGAAAAATGAAAAAAAATTAGAATTTCTGGACAGTGAGAAATGTCTGCTCCTGGCAGCAATGATTTACTTCAGAGAGGAGATTGGGCATCGAAGACACTCCATAGGGAGTTTATCTTCTTGGCAAAAATAGCCATTTGGGCAAGAAACTGTTCTTGCCTGGATTGCTTGATCAACTGGACTTGCAGGACCCATAGGAAGGTGACCACTGAACTTTGCTTGGCAAAATGGTCCTTCAAGGTCCTGTTTCACAGAGGAAACTGCCAGACATTCTACAGGACACAGAGAGAAGTGACTGAGAGACTCTAGGCCTGTGGGCTGAAGAGAGATGCTCCAACATTACAGAGGAAATTTGCATGACTATCCAGGCTGCCAGCTGTCGCTTTCTCTGTCTACTCTCTCAAGACTCCCAAAAGTTGCTTGCATTCTTCTCTCATTTTTCAGGTAATATTACATCCTTCTGAGGTCTTTGATGTAGTTGAAGACTAGATAGTTATAATTTTCCTTAGTTATGATAAAAGATAATTTAGATATGAAACCTTAGACTCACAAATATAGAATAGATAGGATTTCTTCTTTAATTTTGCTAAATACAAATAGACTAGATATTATAAATAGACTAGATATTATAACTGTAATTCTTGCTTGATAATTATTTTGTTTTCTGTAATTTTACTATGTGAAATTTAAAAACTTCCTTTTTGAAAAAAAGAAAAGCAGAAGTGCTGTGGGATGTTCTGTATATTAAATGTGTTGCTATGATTGGTTAATAAATAAAACACTGATTGGCCAGTAGCCAGGCAGGAAGTATGGGCGGGACAATGAGAGAGGAGAATTCTGGGAAGTAGAAGGCAGAGGCAGAGAGATGCTGCCAGCTGCCACCATGAGAATATGTTAAGATACTGGTAAGCAATGAGCCACATGGCAACTTATAGATTAGTAGAAATGGATTGATTTAAGATATAAGAACAGTTAGTAAGAAGCCTGCCACAGCCATACAGTTTATAAGAAATATAGGTCTCTGTATGTTTACTTGGTGGAGTATGAGCTGCTGCTGGACTGGTGGGTAGAGAGATTTGTTCTGACAGTGGGCCAGGCAGGACCAGAAAAACTCTAGCTACAAATCAGTTTCCCCATAGTGATCAAAACCTAACAAAGGTATCAGAAACATAATCATTATCTCCATTAATTTTTTTGGTTATTTTATGGCAGTACTTGTAAATTTTCCCATGAGTAAAGCACTTAGGAATTTCAATAATCAAAGATCCTTAAATCTTTTTCTTCACCATCGTTGCACAGTTTAGACATGTGATTTGGCTTTAATTTTCATGTTTTTTTCCTCAGTTTTTATTTTTCATTCTTAGTGAAAGTAGTTCATTTTTCATTTAAAAGGCATAATTTCCTAAAATATTACTCCTCTTCTATCCCTTTAGCCTCATACTTATGTCTTTTCCAACAATATTTTACCATACATAGAATTTCTATTTCTTCCTTCCTTCCTTCCTTCCTCCCTCCCTCCCTCCCTTTCTTCCTTCTTTTCATTCTTTTGGTCTTTCTTTCTGTGTCCTAAGCATGAAACTGCTTTAGTCACAAAGCCAAGCATCAAGGTAGGATGAACAAAGTATTGTCATCTACTCTACCTGTGACTGATAAAAGAACACAATCAGCAGTAAAGTCAATTTCTTCTTTACATCATTGTGAAAGCAAGAGTGGACACTAAATTGCATACAAGGTACATTGTAGCAAGTTAAATTTATATATATTCATATTTTATTACCATTTTTTATTGCAAATCTCAAGAAAATTTCCTTTCTTTTTGGACTACTTTTTTATACTTTCACACACATACCTTGTTTGTCAGCTCAGAGTCTGAGAGTCAGAAATAGATTCATTATTAAAATTGCACTGCGGTAGGAGCATATTTTTACAAACAAGAGCAGAAGGTAAATTACAGAGGGTCAATTTTTTCTTATGTGTTAATTCTACAGACAAAAGACATTTATTTATTTTTTTTAAATCTCATGAAAAGTCATGATGGATATTATTTCTTGTTCTCTTTTTGTGATGCCTCTTCTTTCTACATTTGCAGTTATTTTCCCTTCTCTGTATAATCTTGTTTTTTTTCTTTCAATTCTCAATATCTTAGAATTTTCTTTGCTATTTCTAACTAGATATTACTTACAAAGTATAATTTTAGTATCCCCTTGTCCCAAAGGCTCATCTGTGTTTAATCTCACATTTTTTATCTGACCCTATAGCCTTTCTTGGAACTTTGTAATCCTTTTTTTCCCCTCATGTACATTAAAACCTTTTTTTATATTCTAGGACTTGGGTAATGATTTTTATTCTCTTTTATGATCAAATTTCAAAGATGTCACATGTAGATGAACCTCATTACTATTATTCCATCTAGGTTGTTAGTTGAAGAAAACTTTTCATCTGTCTTTAGTATACCCTATCTGGTTGTATGTCTTCTTTCCCAAATCCACATAGTGTCCTTACTTTTCACTCCACCTTTCTTAACTAGGGAAGATAATACTCACTAATGATATCAATTTTGGGCCAGACATACAGTTGAGGTTCAGGGAATGAATCCAGTTGTTCATCTACCTCACATAGATCCTCTGTCAGAAACCTTTGTTCCATTTTAAACTTTTGGATCTCTGGGCAGGTAAAGGGGAGTGCTGAGAAGACTTATTCCTAGCCTACCCTGAAGAAATTCCCTGAATAGGATCATTGGTTGAGATGGTTCCTTAGTTTTGAAATGAGTATTTTGAACATAATCATGAATTTATTGAAGTTTCTTGGGGTTTTGATTTTTTTCTTCATGGGAAGAGAAAGATCAAGAGGAATTCAGACAAGAGCTGGACCTGGGGCTGGGCCTGAACCTGGAATAGGAGCTGAAGTATCAGGCACTGGGAGTCCTAGCATCAGTGGACTATGGGGTGATCATGAAATCCCATTTAGAGGTAGGTTTATCTTCTCATGTTTACTTGGTTACCATTGTTTCAGAGAAAAGAGGGTCCCTTTCTCTAGCAAACAGCGTCATGTATTTCCACATGACTAAGAGAGCTTTTGTCATTAACTTAATTCTATGAGTATAACTTAATACTGACATATCCAATCTTCATCGCTGTTTATTTTCCCCTTTGTTCAGTGCTTATCTTCTAAGTACTGGAACATGTGCCTCAGAAAACTATCTGGGGGAATCCTGTTTCTATTAGTCTCAGATCATTTATCTTTTTCCTTAATTAAAGAAGAAGCCTAATTTTCCATCTTTCTCATGTGTTTCTGATATCTTGATCAGAGGCTCAGTGCTTCCCTTCAGTATCTTTAAAACCATTGGAAGGCAATTATGGAGGCCCTTTCAGGCTACTGGTTCATCTGTATGAACTGCAAAGTAGGCTGCTCCTGAACAGAGTCCCTGTGGACCAACTCATGCTTTGTGACCCCTTAGGTTCCAGACAGAGGTTTTAATATTCTGCCCAAATTTCTCCCTCCATCTTGTCCCAGGTTCCTTACTCAAAAATGGAAAAGCAGACTAGGAGTCCATACTAGCTTCACATTTGCACACAGTTCTTGATCACCCCACAAAATCTTTGTGCTATGCCAACCACAAAAGCAGTGCTACAATTTTAATTCTATTTCGTTTTTTGTTTCTCTTTCCAAAACCTTAACATTCACCTTTATGGACATTTGGGAGAAATAAAAGATGAGGGAATCCTCATTCATCTTCTTTTGGTATCTCTTATACTCCAACTGAATCTTTTATTTCTCATTTTTGGAGTGATCTGATGACTGATATCCCATTTACATCCTCTGAAAATTTCCAAGCACTAAGGTAATATTTTATGGTTTAATTGTCTTACTTTGTTTCATGCATAAATCTACTGATTGCTACAATATTTGATTGGGGCCCTTAACTCCGTTTTACTGATTTGCTTCTAATTTTGGGTTCTGTTAGTTCCAGAGACAGAGAGTGCCTCCACATCTAGAGCCACTGCAAAAATGCAGCAGGGTATACCTACCAGAATCTTCATCAATCTCTAAGACCATCATGAATTGAAAGAACCCCACATCTAGCACCAAGTTGTAAGAACCAAGTCTAGAAATTCTCAAGAAAATGGCTACACAATCTAAAGTGTTTTGGCAACCCAGAAAGTTTTGCTTCTGCAGAGTGTGTGTAGGTGTGCCAAATCAAGCTGTCAAGGACACATAAAATCTTTGTTTGAGGTGGGGTACTGCATTTTTTTCTTAATTCAAAGGTATCTCTCTCTGACTATTCAGAGCTCAGTTTCACATTATTACACTATTGGCAGATATTAGTTGATAATTTCGATGCAATTTGGAGCACAAATTGCAAACTTCAGCACATATTTTGATATCAATATATGTTAACATTGGAAAATCTTATTTTCTACCAAACTGCTTCATTATTTTTTTCATATAATTTTGTCTCCTTTAACCTTTTGATAGAAAAGACAGTGCATTTTGTCTACATTTCCCAGACAATACCTTTAAGTTAATTATTTTATGCTATTGCCCTGGATAGAACCATCAGGAAAATTTTTGAAAAGTGGTGCACATGGATAATTGTGTCAGTTTGTTTATCTTAGGGAGACAGCTTTCCGTTTTCATTGTTGAATTAAATGTTTATATGTGGCCGGACAGTGGTGGCACACACCTTTAATCCCAGCACTTGGGAAGCAGAGTCAGGTGGATCTCTGTGAGTTCGAGGCTAACCTGGACTACAGAGTGAGTTCCAGGAAAGGCACAAAGCTACACAGAGAAACCCTGTCTCGAAAAACCAGAAAGGAAAAAAAATATTTATATGTGTGATATTCATATATATGCTTTATTAGTTTGGTTAGGTTACCATCATGTTGAGTGCATTAAGACACGACAAATACAAACTCAGATTATTCTAATCACAACTCAGGATGATACTATCATTATCCTAAATTTATAGGAAAATTGATTCCAAAAGCATAAGCCAGACATTGTGGTGGTGTAAGTCAGTGATTACATAACTTGGGAGGGTGAAGCAGCATGATTTGCACAAGATTAAGCCCAGCCTTGCTACAGCATGAGTTCTTGACTAGTGTGCTCTAGAGAGTGTATTCTTGACTGAAAGAAAAATGTTAAATTACTTGATCAACCAAGCATTAATAATAACTTCAGAGAATAAATTCAAACATGTATTGTGTAATATCTGTTTATGTTTCTAGTAACTAATGCTGCACATCAATCAAGTTCCATAAGCACAGTTAAACAAATATTTCTATGGTCACATAGTATAGGAAAACAGAAAGGTATATTATTCCATTTTAAAGGAAAAATTTACTATTAGCAAATTATATTCAGAGATTTTTCAATAATAAACTTAGATAAATTTTCCATAGGTTTGTGTAAGTTTCTAATATCTATCACGGTACATATTTTAGCATTACATATATTGACACCTTTGAAATATATTTTACAAGAAACAACTACAAAAAGCTACTTGATAGGGATCTAATCCTACATAAATCATTAGTAACATAAGGTCAAGACAAAATGAAACAATACCAAGAGCTATCTGGAAAACACGAAGAAACTCAGCTAATTTGTGACTTAGAAAAGTTGGCAGTTTCAAACAGGTGAATAATTTCTGCTTGATACTGATTTTAGAGTGGAAACTATAGAGTTAAGAAAATATTTTGTGAAAGTTAATACATGAGAAAACTGCCCTTTCCAAGTTGTCTCACCTTTATTTTGAGTTTCATAAATGCAATGCAAAATGGAAACTGTTACCATATGAGTCAATTATATATTAAAATTCTCATGAAAGTTTGATATATATTTATAAAGTGTTTGTCTGGATATGATTGTATAAACCTGTATTCTCAGCAGTCAGTGCCTTAGGCAGGAGGACAGCCAGTGTGAAGACAGTCTGGGATATAAGGTGAGAAACCATACCAATAAAATCAAGTTTTATTATGCCTTTATTCCTAATTCCTTTTTAAATGAATTGATTGTGTCAACTGAATGTAAACTTTCCGAAAAATTTTGCAAAGTCTAACTGGTGTCATTAATTCTTTTGTTGTATGTTATCAGAATTTTATTAACTATAATACATCAGTTAGTGTTCTTATACATCTTTCCCAAAGAGAATTTAAATGAATCTTTCATAAATTTAGCTATTCATTCAAGTCATAAAATTACTGTGAAAACCTTCTGTTACTTACTGTCTTCATTAGGCAACATGTAATCTGAGAAGAGTATTCAGAGTAGCCTATTTGGAAACTGAGGGAGATAATAATATTTGGTAATTAGAAACATCATGTAGATATTAAGTAACATTTTTCAATTTCTATTAATGTTTCAATGGAAAAAAGGAATGCAAACTGTTCTGTTTCTTTGTTGTAATTCTTTAAAAAATCTTCTTGAAATATAGATTGATGGAAATTAGAATATTTATTCTGAAAATTGAATATAGAATTGTGACAACTCCCTAGTGTTTGCATCCTTGTGTGTAATTTCTATTTCTAGGAAAGAAGGAAGTTGGGTTGATTAAGAATTTGATTACCTCTCGTTTCTAATGCAAAGTTTTCTCGCTCACTATATCCTTCATATCCTCAAGGAAATCAAATTGATCCCATATTAAAGTCAGAGCCATTCTTTCAAAACAATTGTGTCATAGTGTCCTTTTTCATTTCTCTATAGATTGTCATCTATGAAAACATTTAAAAGCAATGCATTGAGCCTGATTGAACTTCTTTCTCTTGGGGAGACTAATGCTTGTCAACAGCAGAGACAAGATTGAGTCCTTCTTCTGGGACACCTTTGGAAGTCACTTTAATAAAGGTATGCAGAGTAGAATGTAAAAAAGTTTTATTTATTCATTAACATGAACTTGAACATCACCACAATTGTTTATTCTAGTAGTAATTTCTCACCGATAAAAATTGCACATATTTTCATATAACATTTTTTCTTCTTGAATAAAAGAATATGAAACATAATTTACATTCATCACAGTTTTCAAATAATGCCATATGATAGATCTTGTTCTTTTAATGTATTGACAGAGTTGCATCACATATTTTAAGAACTATTTGTGTAATTTTATTTTTGTACAATTTATTTCATTTTTAATTATATATAAATGATTGTATGCAGTTAAAATGATTGTATAATAATAAATCCATTTTTCTTACCAGAACACCTAATGGGATTTATAGTACAAAATATAGTAAGTAGCTCCTGCTTAGAGAAATAATTTTTTTGCGACAGGTCAGAAGAAAGTTTAACTTTCCTGTAGTAGCCAAACTTCTTTGAATTCTGGGAACTAGTAATCAAGAGATGGTTCAGTGGTTGAGAGCATTTGTTACTCTTGCAGGAGACCCAGGTCCTGTTGCCAGTGCCCATATGGAAACTCAAAACCATCTTTTGCCCTAGCACCAGGGAAACCGATGCTGTCTTCTGACCTTCAGAGGCACCATGCATGCACATGGTACACATACATACATGCAGATTAAACCTCTCACACACATAAAATAAGTGTAAAAGAAAAACTTTAAAAATGATGGGAATTATTTAATACTTAAATTAACCTCAAATTCACAATTCAAATCATATTACCCTTACATTTGTGATTCAAGACCTTTACATAAGAAATGATAAAATCTGCTGATAATCTAATGTTCTTCTCTGAATACCAATATGTTGAAATCCCCAGCATTAACTTTTAAGTTTAAAGAGCACAAATCTGTTTAAGTTGAGAGTGAAGCATTATATATTTAGATATAGTAATAAATGGATTATGCATCTGGGTTCTTATGTACTACATGACCTAGAAACAATATGTTCCTTTGGATTCTTAATTATTTTGTTAATAAACATGGTACCCAATACATTTAGAATATGTTTTAGAAAGTTGTATTTTAGAAAATGTCAGCTTGGCTTCAACTAACAGTAAGTAAGAATTGAAGAATATATAATCATCAGTATGAATAGGGGAAATAGGAAAACTGACCAGTAGAAACATGGTGTGATATGAATATCTTTTTAATAGAAGTGACCAATGGAAAAAAAGAGAGAGAAATGACCAATGATGTTATCATGACTTGAATACAACATAGAGGACATGACCAAAAAAGAAACAGGTGAAAAAAGTTTATTGATGATTGTCTCACAGATGCTTTAAAAACACTATAATGAATACAGTATGGTAAAATCTGAAGGCTGTATAATTATAGCACCTGCAGTAAAAATAATTCTCAAGAAGTTTTATACTTGAGGGATGGAGGGATGACTCAGCAGTTAAAAACACTTGCTACTTTTAATTTCTTTCTTCATTTCTTCATTATAACATTTCTCCATTCCCTTTCTCTTCAAACCCTTTCAAAACCTCTTCTTGCTCTCCTCCAAATATATAGCTACTTTTTGAACGAATTGTTATTACATACATACTTGTGTGTGTATGCACCTATATATTCCTAATATTACTTGTGCGTATGTTTTCAGGGCTAACTTTTGGCACTGTAAAACCAGCTGATATGCTCTTCCCTGCAGAGGACCACCTCTCCTCTGCCCAGCTTTCCTTGGTTGTCTATAGCTAATTGTATAGGGCTGAGGTGTTGGGGTCTTTCCCTTGTCCATTTTATTATAACTGTTGCTGTTGCCCTTGTTCAGCTCATGTTTATGCAGTCATCTTGAGACTATAGGTGTAGCTCTGACATTCCAAGGAGACAGAGTCAAACAACAAACTCCCCAGTTCTCTAGCTCTTACAATCGCTCTTCTCCCACTTCTACAATGATTCCTGACTCTTAGGTGTGAAGAGTTTTGGAGATGTATACATTGGGTCAAATCCTCTGCCAACAGAGGATTTATTTTCATTACCATATTAATAATTAGCTTTCTTTTTTGTTTCCATAAAAATAGTATTAAATGCTAATTTACTAATTTAATTAATTTTTCTTGGGGAGAGTATATATCATTTATTTATGTAAAAACTTTTAATTTAGTTCTTACATACCAATAAATTATTCTTATTTAAATTGTGATGTTATATATGTATGCAATGTATTATGAACATATTAATCCCCACTTATTCCCTCTTATCCAGTCCTAAGAATTTCCTCTTCCTCTTCCTCCTCCTCCTTCTTAGCTACTCCTCTGTCTACTTTCATGTTGTTTTTTTATTTGTGTAGATCTTATGCAAGTAGCCATGGCTGCTATGTGCTCATGATTATGTTGACAAAATCATAATTTATCTTTGGAGCCCAGAAAAGAAGCAGTCAAATATCTTTCTTTGTAAATTAGATATAGTCTAGTTGTGGTGACATAAGTAGAAACAAGTACATAAGCAAGATTATTCACTTTATATTCACACTGATTATTTTTTTTTGGGGGGGGGGTGTTTTTTGAGACGGGGTTTCTCCATGTAGTTTTGGTGCCTGTCCTGGAACTCACTCTGTAGCCAAGGCTGGCCTCGAACTCACAGAGATCTACCTGTCTCTGCCTCCCGAGTGCTCGGGTTAAAGGCATGTGCCACCACCACCTGGTCTCACACTGATTATTCTTATTAAAGAAAGTGCACCAAATGAGAGGAAATCTACGTTCATCATCATTTCAATACTAATTATTAATGAAAGCAACAATTGAAGGTGACATTTGAGTAGTGTCCTAAAGAAGACATACAATTTCACAGGTTTTGTCAAGTGTCTAGATATGATTTAGTTCATACTTTCTTAAGCTGTAACTTGAGATTACATATAGTAGGCATAAAATTGACTGGAAGTCATGAAAACTGACAATGGTAAAATGTTGTTGAACATGAAACAATTAAAGCAAATAATTAGAAATAAAATGTGTAAGATATCTAAAGTTTTTCTGGCCACAATCGCCTGCCTGGATTATACCATGCATTTTCACAGAAGGTTGTATATATATAACTTTTGAGTGTGTGTGTGCACATATATAAGTGTGTATGTATCTGTGTTGGGCCTCATAAGGCCTGGGCATGAGGCCCAGCATCACATCCCAACCCTAGCTCGAGTTTGGCAACCTGTCTTCAGACATGACTTCTGTATATGAGTGACTCAGCTCAACCCGACCTAGAATCTCTTCTGCCTAGTAACTGCTGAGATACATCATCTCATTGGTCTGCTACCCTCACCCCATCCCTTGTCACCCTAACCTATAAAGTCCACTTCTGATGCAATAAAATGAGTTCCTGCTTTGACAAGACTCCCGGCTCAGTCTGCTTCTCTCTGGTGGACAGGGGAGGTCGGGGCCATTGACACTCACCATCCCACTTAGCCCCAGGGAGAGGTCCTGCCTCAGCCCTACCTTTCAATCAACCTGACACATCTGTATGGGTCAGTGAAGATACACACAGACACAGACACACACAGACACACACCGACACACACACACACACACACACACACACACACACACACACACACACACACACAGAGGCACACACACAGACACACACACACACACACACACACACACACATATATATATATAGATAGATATAGATATAGATGATATAGATATAGATATAGATATAGATTTAGATATATACCATCCTTGTTGAGATTGGATTTCTTTGTTGTTCAATGCTGTATACATAAGGCTAGCTAGCTTGCCTCCATGTTTCAAGAGATTCTCTTGTCTCTATTTCTCATCTTGGTGGGGAAGCATAAGAATTGCACATTTTACCATGTCCAGCTTTACATGGATTCTAACAATTTGAACTTAGGTCTTCACACTTGTACAGTAAACACTTTATTTATTGAGCTCTTTCCAGTCCCTGTATTCCTTTTGAATACACAACATACTCACACTAGACGGAATATACTCTCACACTAGGAACTATCAACCAGTGCTACCTGACATAACTCAGTTGAGATCTGAGTCAATTCTGATATGAATTGTAGTGCTTTTGCTGCATATAAAAAGTTTTCTACTTTTTTTCTCTATTTGTTTGTATTTTGGAGACAGGGTTTCCCTGTGTTGTCCTGGCTATACTGGAACTCACTCTGTAGACCACACTGGCCTCAAACCTGGAGATCCACCTGCCTTGGTCTCCCAATGCTGGGATTAAAGGTGCGTGTCACCACCACCCAACTAAGTTTTCTATTCTTTGTAAAAACAAAATGACTTAATAATGGAAAACAAAGACTTTCTTACCATCATTTATCAGCATATAAGTATCAAATTAGTATGTCATTGCATTATATTTTGTCAGAATACTCCATTTTAAAATTTACTCTTTGAGTTAGTGACTTGAACTTCATAAAAATGATATTATCATACTTAGAGTTAAGCAGAATTCCCAATAGTTTCCAAAATGCCCTTAATATAATCCTTTCATTTTGTACTATGTTCTTAGGTAAGCAAGATTCTCAACATTGACAATTAAAAAAATAAAGTGCTGTAAAACCACAATCATTGTGTCATTCAGGACTATCCATCATTTAGCACTCAACTAGAGCAGAATTCACTTCTAAACTCATACAGTCTCAGATAAGGTAAAATCCTACTAGAATAAATATTACCATCTATGTGTAGTTATTGTAGATGTCACAGGCTACAGATTTACTGTCTTCCTTTTTCCTCATTTTTGTTTAGTTATTTTTATTTTCTTTTTCTGGATATATCTAAGAGGGTGTTTCTGAAATAAATGTACATTTAAATAAGTTAACTGTGTCAGAACTACAAACTCTCACCCAATTTGGGAGAATATCACCCAACTGATGCTTTGCAAAATCACACACACACACTTACACTTACACACACACACACAAACACACACACACACACACACACACACACACACACACACACACACACACACACAAAGGAAAAATATAGAAAAATAGAATAAAACAACAAAAAAAAAAACAAGTAAATTTTCCATCTCTGTGCTTTGGAGCTAGCACATATTCTCCTGCCATGAAAATCATGGCACTCCTCCTGTAGAAGATCATCCCTAGATACTGAGGCCTTACACTGAATTATACTAAATCTAGTCCTAAATATTAGATTATCAGGTTTGGACTGAGGTCTATAATTATTTTCCTGATATCTAGTTTGCATTTATTATACCAATGAAGTTTTTGACCTCCACAATTGTATGAAAAATTTTAAGACGCTCCTCATAACTGTGTAAATAAATGTGTATGTATGCATATATGTATGTATGTAACTGACTCTCTCCATGTTCACCATCTCTGTTTCTCTGAAGAACCATGAGTGATATAGATTTTAGCACCAGAAGTGGTTCTAGTTTAACAGAATTAAAAGGTTAAATTTAGAGAATTGGTTTTGGGTTTCCATAAATGGCTATAATTAAATTTAATTTAAAATGATAAAAACATTAATATCAATACTACAAACCACACTTCTAATATACCAAGTGAAATATAAACTGCTCAAAGAGATATACAAAGTTTCTTCATTAGATACTCCTAATCAATCACTTACAAGAACCAAGAGGTTTAGTAAGTCAGAATACGATATATCAAATATTTGGGGAAAGCAAAAGAACATAATGAATTGGTTTCTTGCTCAGAATGTCTCTCACAAAGGTGAAGGAAGAGAAAGATGAGCTCAGGGATTTGAATTCCCAGACCATGTCCTGAATAAATAACCGATAAAAATGTCTAGGTGAGCTTGGGAGGAAATTTTATTTACTGTAACCACAGAGATAAAATTCCTGAGAATCTAACCCAGCTTTTCATCATGCAATTAGATGGATTACAAAGAAAGCTGAGCTTAACCTCAGGCCATATATGGTTTTTTACTTTTAAAATACAGATATGAATTGACTTAGACAGAAACAGATCTTCTTAGTTAAGACAGAGACATGTGGTAAGTTTCTGACAAAGCTGAAGAAGAGAAATTAAACCCCTGAAATGCCAAGTTCCTATTTGGTAATAGGAACCTCTCCACACACAAAAGACAACAGCTCTCAACAAAGGAATGGGACATCCCTTACGTCTTTCACAGTGCCTCAGATCTATTTTTCTTGTGGAAATGGAAATCCCTACACCTGAAGGAGTTGTCAAGCCACATAGTACTGAGTTACTTCATTACCAACCTTCAGGGTCTCTTTCTGTTTCTAAACCCATGTTATAGTCAAGTCCTTGGTGGCCTCTAATTGGGAGGTTCAAACTTTGCCCTACAAGGGCATTCATTTCATTTTAAAAGATCTTTGTTATTTTTCTAATATATACCAGGAAAATTTAGAGAATATGCATGAAAATAGGTATTAAGGGTGTGGGATAAAGTTGGAAGGAGTATAAACTGGTATCAAGCATATAAAGCAAAATGCATTGATATAATGTCCATGAAAATGAGAGTTTCTAGTTTGTGTTGTTCAGTAGCGGCATTCTTTCTCTATTATAGGGTAGCTCTATTCAAATTTCTTTTTTGCTCCATGCTGTGAAAAACAGTGTTTTTTATGTTGTGCCTTAATCTGAGAGTCCACTTTTGTATATGTTCTTATGTATAGCAAGAATATTCCACAGTAGTACATTTCTATATGGTTTTCACCCTGCAAAAGTCTTTAGCATTAGTTGCCCCTCCAAATACTACCTCTTCTACCCAACTCGTAATCTCTAACCTATTTAACACTTTCTGTTCTATTATTCATATTTCCCTGTTCACTATATTATAACACTTTACCCTTAAAATCCTCCTCACCATGGCCACTTAGAATTTTCCTTGAATATTCCAAATGAAACACACATATCAAAAGATTGGAAAAAAAAAATCTAAATATAACAGAAAACATGTTTGTGTTTCTAGGTCTGGATTAACTCACTCAGGATGGTCTCCAACTTCATACATTTAACTCTGAATTTTATAATTTCATTTTTCTTAGCAGCTGAACAATAGTTAACTGTAGCAATACTTTCTCTTTAGGACTACCACCTCACAAATAATGAGACAGAGACTTATTGTTATCAGTGTTTAGCCTTAGCTTAGTCTTATTCCTAGTTAGTTCTTATAACTTAAGTCAACCCATATTTTTTAATCTATGTTCTTAAATGTGGTTCATTACCTCATTTCCATACTATCCATCCTGCTTCCTTCACATCTGGCTGGTGGCTTTTCTTTTCTTTTTCCCAGAGTTCTCTCTCTCTGCCTGGAAGTCCTGCGTGTACTCTACTGCCTCGCTATTGGCTGTTCAGCTTTTTATTACACAAATCACAGTCATATGTCCTCATACAGTTACAGATATCCCACAACATTTAACTGTGTAAGTTTAAAACATTTTTATTAACCACTCAATAGTTGATTGGCATAAGATTTTTTTTAAATTAAAAATCATACAGTATATTCTGATCGCATTTCCCCTCCACCATCTCTATCCATACTATCCCCAATTTAATTGAAATATATAATTTAAGCTGTATCTCATATCATAAAAAATAAGGAAACCAATTTTCCTTAAAATTTCTTAAAATTAAGGAGGCCTCTTTTATATCATGCACAAATGAAGGTACCTACAGATTTTAACTCAATGTGCTTAGAAATATACAAAGTTTACAGTTTATATACTATTTTTCCTAATTTGTTAGTTTACTGTAGTATGAGAATATAACTTTTCTCAAAGCATATCTAAATTTCCTATATGATTATAATCTATATAACAATGACATAAAGTAGACTTACCAGAATATGTTCTATAAAGAATAAGTATGAGAAATTAAAAAAAAATGGCTGGGATCTGGCGGGATTCCTCAGCATACTGCTCCTGACTACCTGAATTTGATTCCTAGAACCTACATAAGGCCCCTTACAACTGCCTGGAATTCTAGGTTCAGGAGATCCGATGTCTCTAGGTACCATAGGCACACACAGTGGCACATAGGTATATACACAAGCGCACGTACACATGAAAAATACTCACACAGATATACAAATTTTACATACAATAAAAATAAAACCTAAAAATAAATACATATAAAAATGGCTATCAAAAACTTTTATTGCTAGCTATCCAGTTACATACACTATAAAACATCATACTGTGGCATATGGCAGGGAGTATCTCCAAAATAAGTCAGCAATAATTCAAGTTAAGAAACAAAGGTTCTGCCAGGTGGTGGTGGCGCACGCCTTTAATCCCAGCACTCGGGAGGCAGAGCCAGGAGGATCTCTGTGAGTTCGAGACCAGCCTGGGCTACCAAGTGAGTTCCAGGAAAAGGCACAAAGCTACACAGAGAAACCCTGTCTCGAAAAACCAAAAAAAAAAATAAAAAAAGAAAAAACAAAGGTTCTTAACTTGTGTGTTGTATAGCTCTGGAGAAAATTTCTTGCTTAAGTATTAGTGAGGCTCAGAGTTTTATCTCTGGCAATAAAGAAAAAAAAACAAAGAACCTTATTATAACCAATAAAGTATGTGAATCACTATCTATTCGTTGCCAAAATTAAGGTACAGAAATCTTATTATTCTCATATAGGAAACAACCAAAACTTGATAAATACATAGAATAACATTTCAAGGAAATGTACAGACAGCATTAGAAGGACAATGGATCATGATCTCCAATAAAGGAGAAAGAAATGAGTGAGAAAAATATTGCATCAACTACTGGCTTCATTGTATATGATTGCAAAATTATGGGAATTAGGAACTTAGCAGTAACCTAGTATTCTCTCTGAGTCAAAATAATCCATGAAGCCTAAGACACTGTTAGAATCAAGAGAAAGAAATATCTGACCTCGGTGGAGATATAACATTTCAGCTGGCCAGGTCAATCACCTAAATAAGAGGCAACTCTTCAAGAAGACAGGACCACCCTACAAAGGCAGAACCACCTTAAGTCATGCTAAATAGATGGGGGAATAATTATCTCTTAAGTGAAACAATATACTTATCCTTCCAGAATTTTCCCTCTAGAAGAGTTGCTTACAAAGCCATAAGCCCCAAGGTTCTATTCCATCTACTCTGTTCCTTTCTGAGTCAAGGCACTGACTTTACTTTCTTCTTTCAGATGCTATCCAAAACCTAACTATATTGTTTTTGCTGGTAAACTGGTCTTTCTTACTCTTTCTATAAAGAGTTCTTTTCCTCCTCATAGCTGCCTACTACCATGTGACTGATCTCCATACTGGTTTAAATGAAATGGCATAGATTTTCTTCCTTCTTGTCCCTGTTTTCTCCTTCTGGACTGATGTTACAATTTGTAGCTGGTTGCCCTGTTTATTTGCTTGTTTTTTACTCATTAATAATTGTCCCGTGATTTCCTTTTGCATCCAATCTTGATTTTTTTTATTAATGAGACTAGAACCCCAAGAGGTGGTACCAATTTTCCTGTAACATGTTGATTATGGTAAAAATTCCCATAATTTTCAGTGACAGCATCATGTTTTTCCAGACAAGGTATTAGAGTAGAAAAAATTGAGAGGAGTGAGAACTCCAGTATTCTGACATATTTCCTAATATTGGGCTGAGAAAATGGCATCCATGAAAGGAAATTCAAAGAAGGTTGGAAAAGAGCTGATTCAAAGAAACAGAAGATATAGTCCACAAAGTGAAATATTTATTTTTCATACCAGCAAATAAGAATTCGTTATGATTCCTGAGGAACTGGCTAAAATATTTGACAATACCTTGCCTAAGTTACAGGAAATAACCATAAACTTGGGCAAACTCTTGGTTTTCCAAAATTACAATGGAATTAAAAACAAGGAAGCTGCTTTACCTCTAGTACATCTTCATTCTGCTATGATTTCTGTTGGTGTATAAAACCTATCCAGGGAACCAGAATGATCATAGTAAGGTAGAACTCAGGGACACAATTACATTTGACTAGGACCCAGAATGAGCACCAAGAAGCAAAGAATGAAACACTCATCTAACAAACACAAGAACAGACATCTATACCAAGAAACAATAGAAACATCACAAATTCAGATGGCATGATCCCACCACAAAAGCACAAATACAAAAAAAGCAAGAAAGCAAGCAAACAAGAAAGAAAGAAAGAAAGAAAGAAAGAAAGAAAGAAAGAAAGAAAGAAAGAAAGGAAGGAAGGAAGGAAGGAAGGAAGGAAGGAAGGAAGGAAGAAAGGAAGAAAGAAATGATTCTTCCAGAAACAAGCAATCCTACCATGATAGGGCCTTTCAAAAGCAATTTAGCTAAAGCACAAGGGAAGGACTTCAAAATAAATTTATGAATATGTTCAAGGGCCTTAAAGAGAATATGAATGAATGGCATAGTGAAGACTGAGAACACAAACAATTGGATCAAATAATGGATAATTCAAAATATCAGTGGAGAATATAATAGAGAAATAGAATCACTAAAGGAAACTGATATTGAAATAAAACTACAAATAAAACACTCAAGATATAAAACTTAAATCTCAGATCTCTGCCTCATCAACAAAGTACTAGGCATGTAGAGAGGATCTTGGGCATTGAATACAAGGTAAAAGAAATAGCTCAATCAAAGAAAATGTTAATTCTTAAAATTCCCAGGCAATGCACGCCTTTAATCCCAGCACTCAGGAGGCAGAGCCAGGCGGATCTCTGTGAGTTCGAGGCCAGCCTAGTCTACAGAGCGAGATCCAGGAAAGGAGCAAAGCTACACAGAGAAACCCTGTCTCAAAAAACCAAAAAAAAAATTCCCAGGCAAAAAAATATCCAGGGAATCTTGTTCACTATGAAAAGGCCAAAGTAGCAGAAAATAGATATGGAGGAAGGAGAATAAACCCAGATCAAAGGTATGCAAATTATTTTTAACAAAATATAGAAGAAAAATTCCACAATCTAAGGAAAAGGATACCTATCAAGCTACAAGAAGCATACAGAACATCAGATAGACAGAACCAGAAGAAACTCTTCATGACATACTATATTTAAAAACAATAAATGTATAGAACATATAACATATATTAAAAGTTACAATTAGAGAAGACAAAGTCAAATACAGAGGCAGGCCCATTAGAATAATATTTGACATTTCAATGTAGACTCTGAAAACCAGAAAAGCCTAGATGGGTGTTTTATAAGCTCTTATAGACCACAGATACTAGCCAAGACTGTTTTACCTAGCAAAGCTGTCAATCAAAATGAACACAAAATAAGATTCCAAAATAAAAACAATTTTAAACAATTTCTGTCAACTAATCTAATTCTACAGAAGACCATAGAAGAAAAACTTGACCCTGAAGATGTTAACCACTCCCAACAGGACACAAGGAATAAATAATCCTAAAACATTTAGTCAAAATAGTGGGACTCCAGACTAACACAAAGTAACAGGAATCAATACAGGTTGCTCACTATTATTACCAGTTTTCATGGTCTGAATTCACAAATAAAAGACAAGTTAGAAATCAGGATCCATCTTTCTAATACATCCAAGAAACATGATTCACCATCAAGCACATATATCACATCATGGTAAAAGTATGGAAAAAGATATTCTAAACAAATGCAAACAAGATGTAAGCTGGTGTGGCCATTTAAATATATGACAAAAAAGGCTTCAATCTAAAACTAATCAGAAGAGATACGGAAGGCAACTACATACTCACCAAAGGAAAAATCCACCAAGAGAATATTGCAATTCTAAATATTTATGCATAAAACATGAGGGCACTCAAGTTAATACAAGAAACATTACTACAGCTTAGATAGAGCACATAGTGAACCTTACACAGTGATAGAGGGTGACTTCAGTGATAGAGAATGGGTGTTGCCAATAGACAGGTCATCCAGACAAAAAATAAAAAAGAGAAATGTTGGCGTTATCTTTTTATGAACAAAATGGACCTGCTGGGGGATATCTTTCTGTACATATGGATTACTTCCAAGCTAACATGTTTTTTTTTTTTTTTTTTTTTTGGTTTTTCGAGACACGGTTTCTCTGTGTAGCTTTGCGCCTTTCCTGGAACTCACTTGGTAGCCCAGGCTGGCCTCGAACTCACTTAGATCCGCCTGGCTCTGCCTCCCGAGTGCTGGGATTAAAGGCGTGCGCCACCACCGCCCGGCTCTAAGCTAACATGTTTTGAGAGGTCTCCAGATGTTCCAACATCCAGAACAGCTTCAAAGCAACTGGCTGAGATGATCCAGCCTTCAAAGACTATTATAGCCATGAATTAACTATAATTCTTAAATTTCTCAGGATCACCATAAGATTGCAGCACCCACAATCAGCAGGAAGTAGTATGAGAAGCAATGCAAAAATTCCCAAAATTCTTGTTTATAAATGATTATTTTTATTTGAAGGAGGTTGATTATAAATGCAATCTCATTCTAAAAAAGAAAAAGGGATAGTATAGATATGATAGGATAAAAGGGCAGATAATTGAATATACTTTTAAAAAGCAACAACTTGTTTAAAAATGTTTTACATTGCTATGATTTTAGTTTACTAATACAAAGTTAAAGTTAATTTTGCTATACTATATGTATATTTCTACTCTTCTTTAAGGTACTATGTTTGTGCAGCTCATTTGAAATTGTAACATATAATTAAGAAATACAGATTAATAATTAGTCATCCACAATAATCAAACTTATAGTCATGTTAGTTATGTTTTGTAGGTATACAAAGATATATTTCAATTGGGTAGGTAATCTTCAAACATTTCAAAGTCCTACAGAATATGGGATTTAAAATATTTTAAGAACTTAGACTTTTCTGGACAATGAGACACATCTGCTCTTGGTAGCACTAATTACTTCAAGGGGGATGAGGGCATTGAAGAAACTCATTATGGAGTTTGCTGTCTTTGTGGCAAAAATTAGCTACTGGGCAAAAAAAAAAAAATGCCCTTGCATCAAATGCTTGACAGTATGTTGTATAACCTGGACATGCAGGACCCATAGGAGGATGACCACTGAAATTTGCAAGACAAGAGGATTCTTCAGTTTCTTGCTTCTCAGAGGAGATTGACATACATTCTTCAGGACACATAGAGAAGTTACTGAGAGACTAGGTCTATAAACTGAAGACGGATGTCCCAACATTGCAAAGGAACTTTGGGTGACTGTCCAGGCATCCAGCTGTCTCTGTTAATCTTGGTTTTTTTGGAAGTTGCTTACAATGAAATTCCTATTTATTTACATAATATTTTATCCTCCTGGGGTCTTTGGTATAGTTTAAGACTAGATAGTTATAATTGTAGTTGTCCTTATTTATGATAAAAGATAAATTAGATATGTAACCTTAGACTCACAAATATAGGATAGATAGAATATTTTCTTTAATTTTGCAAAATACAAATAGACTAGATATTGTAACTGTAATTCTTATTTGATACCTATTCTATTATATGCAATTTTACTATATTAAAGTTAAAATCTTCCTGTTTGATTAGATAGAAAAAGGGAAGTACTGGGGGATATCTCTCTGTATGCTGTAAAAAAGATGTTTTGTCCTATGGCGTGGCAGCTTAGAGGCAGACAGGAAATCCAATGAGAGAGAAAGAAGGAGAAAGGTGTAATCTAGAGAGATGCCAGCACCACTAGGAGAAACAAGATCTGAAAGTACCAGTAAGCAATGGCCATATGGTGACTTATAGATAAATAGAAAAGAATTAAGTTATAAGATCTAGCTAGCAAGAAGCCTGCCATAGGCCATACAGTTTGTAAATAATAATAAGTCTCTGAGTGATTGTTTTGTAAGCAGCTGCAGGACCATGATGCCAGGCAGGACTGGAGAAACCTTCTGACTACATGGACCCAACAAATTTTTATAGAACATTTCACCCAAACACAAAGAATATATACTCTTCTCTGTATCTCATGGGTCTTTCTCCAAAGATGATCACATACTTGGATACAAAGCAAGTCTTGATAAATATAAAACAATTAAATAAAACCCTGTATCCTATCTGACCGCCATGAATTTAACAAAGGTACCAACAGAAGCAGAAACAACAGAAAGCCTACAAACTCATGGAAATTGAACAACTCTTTGCTGAGTAAAAAATGGTTCAAGATAAATCAAGAAAGAAATTAAAACTTTTGAGGAATGTGTGAAAATAAAAACACAACATACTTAAAATTATGGGGCACAGCAAAGGCATTTCTAAGAGGCAAGTTCATATCACTGAGTGCCCACACAAAAATCTAAAGAGAGGTCATATTAGCCACACACATGAAAGCTCTAGAAAAATAAGAAGAAATTATTCCCACAATAAAGTAGATCATAAGAAATACTCAAACTTGGTGATTAAAATGAAATAGAAACAAAATAAAACAAAAAATTAGTGAAACAAATGGTTGGTTCTTTGAGAAAAGAAAAAAGATTAACAATTCCTTAATCAAATAAACCAAAAGATGGAAAGAAAGAAATCCAAAATAATAAAATTATTATGAAAATGGAGACATTACAACAGATAGTAAGGAAATTCAGGGAATTAAAAATATATACTTTAAAAATATATATTCTACCAAACTGGAAAATCTAAAATAAATGGGTGAATTTGTTGATGGATACATTACACCAAAGTTAAACCAAGATGGAAGAAACAATTTAAACAGACCTGTAACCCCTATTGAAATATAAGTAGCAATTAAAAATTTCCCAACAGTTTCAGTTCCAGATGGATTCACTCAGAATTCTTCAGACCTTCAAAGAATTAACAACAATACTCTTCAAATTATTACCCCAAATATAAGTTGAAGAAACATTGTCTAATTCATTTTACAAGACTATTATTACCATGATACAAAAATGATACCATGGCCCAACACAAAATCAAGATGTGAATGAGACTATAATGGTCTCAAATTTTCAATGAAGATCAGCCCTACAAGTTCACTAATAACTATTGACTGGTCATATACTGCTGTTGACGGTCAGCTTGAAATATTAGCTCTTTGCGACACCTGCTTCTCCATGCTGCCAATAGCAACATAATAAAGCAAATAAGAGAGCAGAATAGATAAGCTACACTTCTTTTGATACCTCATCTGAAATGTCAAAACTATAATGCTCACAAAATTCAATTAGAGTTACGCTATTTCTAATTCAAAATGAAGAGAAGGAAATTATCTTCATATATAAATAATAAAGGCATAGATCACCTAGCATGTAAACCATGAATGTTAGAGTGACTGTGTCATATTTAAATAGGTAAAAATCTGGGGGTAATTTCTGACTGGGGTTATAAGTCACTGGGAAGATGCATATATACCTAACATACTATTTAGCACAATGCCCTCTTGTTGTATCCAAGTACAATAAAGTAAAGTACATATACACCATTCCTTGATCCCAACAGTGCAATTTTTTCTCTGTGGTAAAAAGGAAAACAATTGCACATTGTACATGAGTCAAAGGTAAGAATGGAACCTACTTTTTTTGGAGTAAATGAAAACAAGAAAACAGTACAAGACTTCCTTTAAAATTCAGAATTGAAATATAGTGTTCTAAATGTTTTATACTATAGAGGACATAGATGGACACTGCAAAGGATTTAATGCTTAAGAAGTAAAGTGGTAATTGGTTTATTTCAATATATATATATATATATATATATATATATATATATATATATATATAATTCATATGATCTCAACAAACAACATAAATAATTTGAGAGTCAAAGGAAATGCTTCAAGTTATAATTAAATGTGAAACCTAGTTACAAATAAGTGATCTTCCCATGTCAGTATCCAGTTTTCAGAAACTTATTTTCTTCTGGGTATTAAACGATGGTCTTTACTAAATTCTAGTTGTGTTTCTAACTGATTGTACTGGGTTTGGTATTGGTATGAGCAAGTTACAAAGAATACTTTACACTTTAACTGAATATTCTTGTCTAAATTTTATTTTCTTTTGCTTTCAATTAAAATAAATTTAGAAAAAATAATTAAAACAAATTTAAAAATTAAAGAAAAAATAATTTCTATTGAAAATTATTAATTTAGTACACTGGAATTTTGTGTTAATTTTGAGACCAATTGAATTATGCAAAATCTTTAAAAGCAAAAAGAACCTTTTCCTAGAGAATAAATTGTGCCTCAAGACAGCAAGAGTATTAGCTACTCCAAATTGTTTTCTACCTATTGCTCTGTACTATGGGGTTTTAAGATTTTCAGCTCTTCTAATCTCTTTAACCAATTCCCTGAAGTAATGTCCCCTCAGAACCAACTCTTAAAAATTCTTCTTGCTTTTACCACTGTTAGTGCATTCAAATGTGTCCTAAAGTAATCTCCAAGTGTGTCCAGCTAGGGAATACAAAATATTTCAAAATTTTGTAGGATTTCAAAATCCACTCAGACTGCTATTGGACACAAATATGTAATTGTGATTATTAACAAAATAACTTGATGTTTGGAAGAATAAAAATTGGTTCAGGTTGAATTTAATGATAGAACCCCAGCAAAGAATGACTATGGACTAAAGTTTATAGCTGGAGTATTTAGAAAGGCTTCCAAAAATACATATGCTTAGTTGAAGCAGAGATAGATGTAGCCTACCATAAATAGTTGAAATCCTGAAATTGCCTTTGTATGTTGTCAAGGAAGGCAGGAGGAAAATTCAGTTTAATTAGAGTTATTATGTAAGAGTAGCTTATCCAGTAGAAAAATACACTGGACAAAGATGTCACTGCTATCATAAAGAACAAAAATATGAGGGAGCCACAGAAACTTTTAACAACTTTGTTGTTCTCCCCAGGTAGGGAATTATAGTAGAAAATGCTGCTACTGCAATTGGAAACCTAAAGTAAAAGCAGTTCTCTTAAAGAGGAATGATAAACATATGGTGGTGTGGGAGGATAAGAGATGCCCACCCTCTTACACCTTGCCCCTTACTGCCTGCAACAGAGGAGAGAGCTGATCCTCTCCCTTACCAGCTGCAGCACTCAGGAAATTTGCCCAGCCCTTCACCTAGGCAACACTTCAGACTGCTCTGAGGTGAGAGTGACCCAATTCTGATGTTATGAGCAAAGGAGAGCTGTCCCCATTACTCATCTGATATGGTAGCATTGGCAGAGGAGATATGCCCCCTCCCCACCTCCTGCCTAACAACTACTGAGACAGGGGATGGAGCTGGCCCTCTGGTCATAAGAACCTTACCCCTCACCAGCTGCAACACTTGAAAGAATGACCTCTATACCTCACCAGGGCAACACTATAGAGGTGGTCCTTAGGGTGTAGGTGTGGGAGAGCATACACTGAGGGCATGAAAGCAGGAGAACTGGCCCCAATCCCTTCTCATTGCTGCAAGTAGTGAACTAGCCCAGGCAATACTGGAGTTCTCACCCTGGTGGTGAGGACAGAGGAGAACTGGCTGGCAGACCAACCCTACAGCTTCCCAGACCACAAATCAGGCCCCAACATCCACCCCATCTCTGATCTACTAGAGCACATGAAGGGACATGACCTGAAGACCCAAAGCTGCAAGATCTCCATGTCACAGGACAACAACAGGATATCCAAGAGGAGTTCTAGTGAGGGCCAGCATAGATAGTGTAGCAGTAACCAGAGGCCTTGAACTAGACAAATGACTCTGCAATGAACAGTTGCAAGTAATGATGTATTGACAAAGGGGTTTACTGCACAGATCATTGTGTCATATTATAGATTCTGTGGTGAGATTTTTAACTTCCCCCCTTTTTTTTCTTTTTTCTCTTAAATGTTGTATTATTTGAATGGGGTGCAAGAGCAGAGGGTGGAATCAATGGGATGGGGACATTAATAGCAT